>NW_020451081.1:88205-144659 GCF_003343035.1 Apteryx rowi
CATGACAGCACTCCAGTCATGCGAGCTATCCCACCATGTCTCTGTAATGGCAATGAGATCATGGCCCTGTGACCGCACACAGATCTCTAGTTCTTCCTGTTTGTTCCCCAAGCTGCATGCATTGGTGTACAGGCATTTCAGGGAGGTGATCGAGCATGCAGATCAAAATCTACAAGAATGGTAATAATTTGAGGGGGAGGGGAAGATAGTCAGTCTAATTTTTTTGTGTGTGAAGTTATGAGCTAATGAGGGTCCCAGCAAATCTTCAGTGAAAGCATATAGTAATAAGGAATTTGGGGCGTAGATGTTCTTGACAGCCATGAAAATGTTCTTTGCCTGGCCTGAGTTCTATAACACCGAGGCAAGCCACCCACTCCAACACATCCCTGTCYGATTTTCCTGACCACTGTTACTTTACCATTTCCTTGCCATTGTTACCTTACTTAGAAGCTTCCTTGGACCAGGACTCCACCTTTCCGCCACAATTCCTGAGAATTTAATGCCTGTGGATTCCTAGACACAACATGGATACTTAATAACAGCACTATTAAGTGCTGTGACTATATCAGAAGTCTGAAGCATGTCAGTTCAGTCTTCTTTCATGTCAGGAGAAATATGTTACATAAGTCTGTAGATTCCATATAAATGATGTAACCCTTAAATTTCATATCTCATAACATTTGTTCATGTCCTCCGAATGAATTCATTCAGGATGATTTAAATACTAACAACATTACCATTTCCAAAGCATGTAGAGGTTCCATTTTGAATTCTGAGATCAATAAAAATTAATTACGTTTGGTGTTACTACAGCCCAGAAGCTTTTGAGCCATTGTGTTCATTAATAAAGGAAGTCTTTGGTTTACTGAAGCTGTCATTATCTTACTAACTTAATTTGCCTATCAGCTTTTCAGTTAGCTTTTAATTTTCCAGAGCAAACAAAAATATCAGCTAGATCAATTTAGTTTTGGCCATTTAAAATGGCAAGATTAAAAAAAAAAGGGGGCTTAAATAGAAATAATTTGCAACTTTAACTACAGAGAGTGTATCGTTAGAGAGTGTCCTCTAGGCAAAAGAGTCTGTCAGCATGATGTATGACACTAAATTGCTGGATTTCAGCTCATCGGAGAAAGTATTCCTTCTCACTACAGTGATAGGCCCTAAGACAAATGTGAGTTTAGTACGTGTTTCATTTTTAATTCTGCCTAGTAAGAATGTGAAACACACAAAATAAAACACTGTTATGATTGGCAGAGTGTGATCATCATTTAAAATGACCCCTTAACACATTCACTGGTGCAGAAACAAGATAACTTAATGAGTTTATGTAGAATTACTTGTTAGTGTCCAGAGCTTGTCTAATAACAGTTCATTCTTATGTCACCATTGCTTCTGTAATGACACTTAGGGCACTGCTATCTGCTACAAGCTACAAAATGCTTAGCCTCTGAGGATAGCTTTAGCCTGTGCACGTGCGTGCGTGTGTGTGTGTGTGTGTGTCTTTTACAAATCAGGGTAAGATGTTCTTTATTGCCAGTTTGTTCACACTCTTCTGTTTTTTTTGACTGTCTTCAAATGTCTGCCCTGAATCCTCTGCACTGCAGATGCTTGCTGTGGACTGTATTGATTTTAGCTGATGCTGTTGGATTTGTTTTTCTCAGTTTCCAGTATAAATTATAGAAATGTYATCCATGCTCGGTAAAATGTTTGGCATAACATCTCTCCATACATAGAATACAGGAAGAACAGCTTTTATATTATTGTCAATATCAGAAAATATATTTTTCTTCATTTTGTCCACTTTATTTATTGTAGTTGACTAGGTTTTCAGCGTCCTTCTTATCTGGTTTCACATTAATCAGTTCTTTAATATACTACTAGGAAAATACAGTTCAATGATAAGCCATGTCTAGCGATAAAAGAGCCTGCATTTTAATGGACTTGTTGCTCAGAATGTTAACATCATCAGCTTTCTGGATTGATTGGTCTAGTTTTAATGATTTCCTTAGGTCTTCTGAAATTGCTCGTATTGTCTATTAGGTAACACATTAGGAGCAGCTATAACCAAGATGTTTTTAGAACTCAGGGAAATTCTTTTATGTGTTAGAGGTATTATGTATAGCTGTGATGGACATTTGCTTTACCTTGAACTAAGCTTGAAAAGAACAGGTTCATTTATTCACAGTGTTCATTTTAAATGCTGTTTATCCTTGAAGAAATGAGCAACATGGGAAAGGTGACATCTCTCAATATGCAAGACTGTATCTGAACTATCAGCCTAATTTTATATTTCCTTCCTTAAGAGCAGACACATACATTTTAATTTTCTTTTCCAGTAGACCATGTAAAATGTATTATTTTTCCTCATATACCTCTAACTCTTCAGAGATGGTAAAATCTCTATTGCACTCAATGCGAGTAGTACTTAACTCATGTCAGATATATGGGGTAGAATGTAGGTACCAAAATCCCCTTTAAGTGGCTAGCTACACATAACTGCTTCTCTCTCTCTCTCTCTCTCTYTTTTTTTTTTTTTTAGCTTAAAGTGCTAAAACAGTGCCTCTGTGTATGTCAAGCCACCCCACTGGGAGTAGGTGGATATCTAGCTCAGGCCCAAGGCCCCAGAAAGTACCTGTGGGATTTGCTCTACACAGCTTCTCAGACCATATCTAATGCTGACAGAGGAGGATGCCTTACAGAACACATTTGTGACAGCATTATCCACCTTTTACCCTGTCATTTTTGTACAAAGTGGGATGAACCCCTTTCTCAGACTTACAAGGTCAAATATCCATCTCCTAATCACAAGGGTATAGCGATTCTTGAAGGCAGAATGAGGGTGGCTGATGGATGTCCTTCTCCTCCCCACTGAAACTGTCTCACTGTGAGAAACCAGTTCAAGTTCCTTTGGACCACGGTGTCAGCAACATTCAGTAAAATGATGGTTAGGAGACTCACTTGGGAGCAGGGAGTTGTGTCCTGGTCCAGTTCCAGAATACTGTTTACACATTTTGCTACATGATATTCTTATTAAATACAAAAACAATTCTCTAGGACAGGAACTAGACCCAAAACCATCTGTCCCTTTTAGCTGAGTGCCTACTCACAGACATATCATAAAGAAATATTTCCTTATAAAACCTTCTTTTACGGCCCATTGAATTCTGTTAGGGACATGTCTTCCAACATATAAAAATGGCCTCCTCAAGTGCTGAACAGCACTTACTGTTAAGGTACTTCCTACTGAGGTAGGAAAAGTTACTTTAAATATAAGACAAAGGAAGGAACTGGAATGTTCTCATTATTTGGGTTTGGATTTATGTAAGTGTATATGTACAAAGGTATGGATCACCACATTCAGGAGTACATTTTTTGAACTGGGAGGAAGGTAAGATTTGGTATCTGTGATCCTGTTAATGCATCAYGTCAGCAGTCATGAATTGTGCCATTCCCCATTCCAGCCCTGCTGACCATCTTCTGGCACATAAAATATTCCCTGCACGGTTTCTTCCAAAAAGACCCAAAGGAGATATCTGAGACCAAAAAAGAGAACCAAGATCTAAGACATGCCCCTTGTTGTCAGCGTTTTCTCACTAATTGGAAGTGGTTTTGCTCAACATGATTACTGCTTTGGGTACATTCTGAAGTACTTTTTTGTAGGAAATTAGAAAGGGACTTTCTCTGAAGGAAATATGAAATCACTCTTTTGGGGGTCACTTGGCAAGCCTCGAAACAGTTTTAACTATAAAATGTGACAGTGCTCTGTAACTGCAAAGTTGTAAAAAGTTTGTGTGCCTTAAATTTCTTTCATCATGATTTACAGAGGAAAAGTAGCTACATCCAATGTCACTGTGACACAGTGAGATTTCAGGAATTTAAGCAAGTTTGACCAGGTTGATTCCTGGCAGAAAAATGTTAACATTTTAACAACAGTAAGAGACAAAGGATAATTCCGAACGTGGGGTAGCTAAGTTTACGTGTTTATGAAATACGTTTGTGTAAGTGAACTTCAGGTCAGCCCGACTTCTGGAGTTGCCTTACATTTTCCTTGAAGTGAGCACCAAAAAGACCAGAGGGCTCTGAATCTCAGATGCTGTTTTATCTGTATGAAAACTAACACAAAATCACTTTTAGGACACAGCTCTGCTCAGTGAGACAGATCAAAATAAAAATATTTAAAAAGAGATTTTCTTTTCCTTTCTAGGTCTTTCTTACTCCTGTTCTCRGCATATTTGGTGTAAAAAAGCTCTGTGCAGTCCCCTCAGGTTTCCTAGGCAAGTCTCCTTGCCGTCACCTTGAAGCTTGATCATATGCCTACTCTTCTAGGGAATCTCCCGGGTTTCTCCTCTGGCTGCAGAATCGCCTGCGTTGTCCCAGCCTCTCTCTCCCTGACCTCCAGAAATTTCTCCCTTCTAATTATGCTCAGTTTCTCTCCAGGAAAGAGCAACTTCACCTCCTTTTAGGGAGTTCCTCCTGATCCGAGTGCAACAGCCACAGGAAGGTAAGTTGTGGCCTTCCCTGCTGCCCCACCACCGCCAAGAGACCAAACCAGATTGTAAACTGTATCTATAATAAAATGTGAACAATAACTGAAATACTATCTATTGCTCTTGGGTTCAAATGGTGATAATATACCAGCCTGAGCGAGCAGCATAAATTCAGTCTGTAGTTGTCCCCTAGGCTTAAACTTGAGCTAYTAAGGCAAGTTTCAAACTAGCTGGCTGTTTATAATAAATTATAATTTATTATTCTATTGAGCCCAAGTTGAGGCCATTCCTTGTTAATATAATGCTGATATGCTCTTTATGTTTGGAGGTTCTGGTTTTTGGCTGAAATGTTAAGCCAGCACACTTCTGTTCCTTAATGCTCTTCTATTCCCTAATGTTCATTCCTTAATGCTCAAATGCTACTTCTTTAAAAATAAGGGTTTTACTGCAGTGTCCTGGCCAAACACCAATTTGGTGCTTAGAAAATTTTGCCTAGCTAAACCAAAGTTTTTGCTTGATACGATGTTATTCACTTGCTGTCTTAAACTGCTGTGCAGCTCTCTACTGCCCTTCCAAGCTCGCTGCTCYTCAGTGGTGCTGATATTTCTCCACATTAGCGTAAATTCACATTGTTGGGGACTTTATAAAATGTGTGTGTGTGTTTTCATGTTTGATACAAAATCTGAAAGCTTGCTGTGGAGTAAGAGAGATCTGAAAGGGAGAGCCGATAAGTCTCTTTCAAATTAGTTTGCCAAAGTAGAAGGAAAAAAAAATGTTCTAAAATGTACAGAAAGTTCCAAAGAAAGGTATCCAGTCCTTCTCACAGAATTACCTTTTGACTGACCTTTACTAGATTTTAGTGAATGAATATTAATGAATCTCCAACAGAAAAGTAATTTAATGAAAAAAGCTTAACACAGGATTTTGGCTATTTCCAAATATCCTAATAAAACTACTTGCTAAATCTTAGAATAAAAACATGTGTGTAAATTTAAAGTTAACATATTATAATGGGGTTTTTGTTATAGWTAATACTAAATTGGCAGCTTCAAGCTGAAACATGCCTTTTGTAAGAAAGAAGAAGCTGCCCTATACATAGGACAAATAGCTGAAAGCTAATTCAAAGTTGTTATAACTTTGCTACTGACTGAATCTCAGCTTTGAAATGTAGATCTGGGTGAAATTCTGAGTGAAAATGCATCTGCAACACCAAAAACATTTTAGTTTCATCAAWTTTTTTAAGAAAAGTCTGAAAAAATCAGGGATTTCAAAATGATTTACTACACTGAAAGACCTTCCATTTTTATTTCCACTTTTTAAAAGTTTCAGGGGTGTTCAAAATATTTCATTTAAACAACAATTAGTCTTCATTTGTTTTATATCATTTCCTGAAATGTTTGCAGTTTCTAGGGTTTTTTTTTCTAATTGCCAGCACACGAAAGCATTAATGTCTCATAAAAGCAAGTCACTGAGCCTAATTTTTTGAAAGTAAAATTGTACATTCTTAGGTAGGAAATGTTATTCAAGTACCTGACTTCCCAAAGAGCTGAGGGATAGCAGTTTCCTCTGAAAGCAATGGCAGACTTGTAAATGTGACTCACAAGTAACCAACTTCAATTGTTTCCTCTATGTATCTATTAGTTTTCCTTCTCTCACTACAATTTTTCACCTGAAAAACAAAAATTATAGTACATTTTTCCCTTATTATCAGATTTTTTAGATATTACTGTTATTTAAATATGAAATGTCATTAATGTTTTTATTATTTTTTGTTATTGTTTATCTTTTGATTTCAAGAAGATCTAAGAGTTTACACTTTAATCCCGGCTAATGCTGGTTTCACTCTGCTACAAAATCAGTGGCAGGGAAGAGCTGTCTACAAGAAAACATCAGTTACAACATCTGATTACAACTAGGGCCAGATCCAAGGTACACAGAAAGAAATGTTTGACATTCTGCTGCCTTCAGCAGGCTTTGAATCAGACCTTTTGAGAAGCTACCTTTAAGAACCAAGCAGTAGTGTCAATGACATCAGGAATGAAAAGTCAAATCAGTTGGTTAAACAGATTAATCAAGCATAGCATGTCAAAAATTTAGATGGTTACACAAAGTTGAACAATGCCAAGGAACCTAGAGAATTAACATTTTGATGAGTCACATTCCTGTGCTGACAAATTAGTTCTCATTGTTTTATTTTCTTAATAAAAAAAATAAAATAAAATAAGAATTAACTTGTCTCTGCCATAAAGAGAAAGTGTAGAGTTTTAAAGTCTTCTCACAAAAAATGTGTTGAAGTTGCTCTGGGTTTAGAAATAGTGGAAACATTGGAGTCACAGATGGCTGACCGACAGAGAAAATAATTTTATATGGAGTCATCCTAGTCCTTATGACAGTAGGTAACAACCTTTCCCATGGCATTTCTTTGTTCCCGTGTTCTCTTTTCTCGTAACAATTTTAGTTTCTCAACCTTCATACCACTTTAGAGGAACAAAACCAAGTTTATTCATATCAAGTAAAATTGTATTCGAGTAGTATAATTGAAAGATAGAAGCAGACTTTTTAATCTATTGTAAAAGACTAYATAAGCTATCTATGAATTTATATGAAATTGAAAACAAGATACATTACTTTCATCTTAAATCCAAGAATGGTTTATTACAGGTGGCAAGTGACACATCTCAGATGAAACTTAATAAGATAAATTGCTGATGGTACCAGTTACCTTCATTTGCTAAAGACTGTTTATTTTCTACTACAGAGATGTGGGTTCATGTTTATAGTAGAAATTCTTGGAGATCTATGGACTGCTGAACAATTACAGACTATTTCTCTGTTTTCTTGAGTTTCAGTATTATGTAAAAAAGGCTCTAAATACAGAACCATTCACATCTGTCCACACTCAGAATGTATAGCCTTCCAGTTAGAAAGCATAAGCAAAATGTTTCACTGCTTTGTCCAAATAGTACATTCACGAGAAGTATTTTTCAGAAGTTTATGCAATTGTATTGAGTTTTACTCTTCATGAAAGATTAATATGCACCAGTGCTTTAACATCTTATTTGCTTCATATTTATTTGGACCCCTTTCCTTCTTTTCAGATTGTTTGTATGAGTACTAGATCTCCTTTTTATAATCTTATGATTTCATTACTTATAAATTTTACATGGTGTCGTGATTCATGGCACTAATTCTGTAGCTGACATAAGGCAAAAGATAATAAAACAAGGAATTTAGCAGCCTGAGAGAATACATTTTAGAGTGCTCTTTCTGCAAGTGCATTTTGATGTGGGTTCCTGAGATAATGCTAAGTAAAGGTTATCGATGAAAAGTAAGGTTTCAGATCATATTTGCTTATGCTTCTCCCCAAAGAAAGATGGTATTGGTTCAGAACAGGACCTCCAAAGTTGCCAAGTACTGCCAGTGCAGGAGCAGGAGCATCCTCTGCCTCAGCCTTCTTCGAAGAGAGAGTCTTGAGTAAATTTATAGTCTGTGAACTATTGTCCTGACACTTTGGGAAGCACTCCTATACTGTATTTTGTCAAGGATGGTTAAGCGCAGAATACAAAATGTTAAACCTTGTTTTCAAAAGTGCATATTACCTAACATGTTTCAAGGTGTCATAACACTAAGATGTCCTCATTTTCAATTTTGAATTTTTTGAGTGAAAAAATAATGGACAACTTGGAAAGGGCTTTGCAGTTAGTATAGATATAGACTATAGGTATATAGATCCTCTGAAGCATGTCTAGGATTGTATGAGTCAGTAACCTGAACACCAAGAAAACAAAGATTCATTACCATAGATAACTGAAATAGCTAAGATATGATATCCTTCTTGAAGTATACATATGTTGCTGGCCCTGCAAAATTTAACGCTTCGGGGAAAATCCTGAGAAGAGATAGCACCAGCATCTTTTAAAATGTTTTGTTCTCTATTTGCTTTCTGAATCATAYACTGAATTCACCTTTTGGGGTGGGGTGGGGGGGGAAGAAACATGTTCATTTTGTTTTAGTCTGCCTAATTTCATGCCTATTTTAATGAAAAAAAAAGTTTATGAGGATCTCAGTACAGATATGTGTTGTCAATGATTTGTGGATCATTAAATGGACTTTCATGAGGTTCTTGTCTTTCACATTTCATATATACATCACTGCTGAAGTGTCTTAGATTCTACCAAGATAATCAGGAAAATTAGCACCACTATATGCTCTACATGAGAAATGGCTGAGAAAATAAATAAATCATGGCAGTCCACCTTGCTCACTTTCCAAGGATGTTTCAAAAAGATCCGGATTCTTAAAGCACTTATATAAGAGAGTCTGAACACCAAGAAAGTGCTGCAGAGAAACTGCAGTTGCTGCCCCTTCCACCTGGATTGTAAACCGGCAGCTATCCTAGAACTGGATTGCACAGCCAAAGTGATAGGGACGGTTACTAGTGTTTGATAAGACTGACAAAAGGGAGCTTGATAACCAAATTAGTTTAATCACAGTCTTCATAATACAGAGAACGGTCTGAGGCCTGATGTTCTCGGTAATAACAAACAAGCTATARCATTGTCAGCGGTTTCCACAGACCAGTACAAATTCAGCACAGCATTCACTGAAGTAACTGCAGGTACAAAAGCAATTGATATAGAGAGGGGAATAAAAAAGTCAAAATCTTGTGAAACGAAAAAAATAATATCCCTATGGACAAAGATGATAATGTGAACAGAAAATACAACAGGAGAAAAGAAATTGAAGCCATTTTTCCAAACTAATTAAATATGAATTAAGTGTGAAGGAGAGGCCTTCTAATAGACTCAGTTTGTATGGTTCCACAGACAGATGTAATCCCAAATGCTGCAGTTTATCACCTGATGCTGCTGGATTGAACATGTTCATATGGAAGACCTTTACTACTCTAGACATCTCAGGTCATGAGAAGGTCGGCAAAAAGGAGAATTGCAAGACAGAGAACTCACCATTCAACTCTTTTTTTATCACTCTRTGTCCCACTGGAAAAGAATAATAATTTTTCATAATGGGATCTCAGATCTATTCAACTGATCGTTAATCATCTTACTTGYTCTGAAACAGCTAGCTAATCCAGACATTCCTGGAAGAAAACTGTGGTTTGAGTATTGAACAAGTATTGCTCCTGCCAGTGGATCAGACCCAGATGCATYCTACAGCTGAGGCTGATGAGAGAAGCAGTCTGGCCATATGAGTGCAAAGCAACAAAGATCTTAGCATCATGACAGCTAGCAGAAATGGGATGGCTCAGAAAACCATATTCAGCTTAATTATACCTAAGCTTTTATTTATTTTTGTGCCATCAGACTGAAACAGGGAGACAGTTTTGAAGATTCTGTTAGATCAGAAAACATCGCCATTTTTTTCCAAAAGTAATTTACCATTCTGACATCAAAATCATCTCCTTACTAAGCAGATATACTTGGATTTTATTTCCCAGTGGAGTGGATTTCAGTGAAATTGAGGTGCAGTATTTTCTAAGTATAATTTCAAATACTTAAACTTTGATACTAGTCTAGGAACTGCAGTGACGAATCGGTCAATAAGAGTTCAACTTCTTCAGGAATCATAGCTCATTACTAATGTCATCATCTCAGGGATTAATCCTCCCTCAAGAACTGATACTAACTGAAGCTCCTGAGATGGAGAACAAACTGTCTTGCTACATGCATAGCTACTTCYCCAAGAATCACTGCCTCCTCTGCAGAGTTCAGAGTGACATATGAATATGAAAATGTGTTTATGTACAAATAAAACCATTTAGAATTATGTTTAACAATGCCACATGGAGATAACAACAGTATTACTCCGTGCATTTAAGAACTGGGATCTCAGAGCACTATATCTCAGAACAGAATATATGACTGCTGCAGTGATTGTAAGGCATCCTAGGATAAACTGTTCCAGTTTTTCTCCTGAAGCTCTTCCATTTCATATAAATACTTAAATATTCATGGAAGAGAATATCACAATGATACAGTAGGTTAAATGTTCATGTATTTATTGAGAAGGCAGTATAAGCAGCTATCAATTTTTTTTAAAGACTTTTATACAAACTAGAACCTCTGCAACTGAATGACTGAGTGAAGCTGCAGCCCTACGGCGTGATACCTAGAACACTCACCAGGCAGAGAGAAGGTGAAGGAGCAATGTTTCTTGGGGAATTTGAACTTAAGTCTCCCACATACCAAATCAGTGTCCTAATTACTGGCTGAGGGCAATGCTCCTGGCTAGTTTTGTAACCGGTGTCTGAAGTTTAGTGTTGCATTTCTACTGTTTACTTCTGTTAGAAATATCTACACTGGAAACAAAATGTTAGGTTTGAGATCAAACTATATATTCCCTTTGATCCAGAATAAACATTTTTCAGTCTTTGCTTCCTATGAGAAAAACTTAAAAAGATCTACTCCAATCCAGTCATTGTTTTTTAATGTTTGTGTCAATTGCTGAACAAAAAATCAGCTATTGCACAGCCTTAAGAGAGCTCATCCTTCTCATAAAGAAACAGCACATAAATCATCGGTGGTTTACAGGAGCACAGTGAGAACTACCATAGTGTAGTGTGGGACCAGGATGGCAAAAACAGCCCCTGCTGTTTTGTGGTGAATACAAAGTTAGTGTTCACACTAGGACCACCTAGCTATGTCCACAGGCTGGGGCAGGGTCAGCTTGAAAAGCCATTGGCAACCCAGCATCAACAGCAGGAAGCAGGGCGATGACAGATGAGTGAGCAATAGGGAGAAAAAAATGGCAGTTTGAACTTTTAAAATAGCAGTTTTCTCAACAGGAATGCCAGGAGGCAGAGCAGTTGCATGTCACCATGGGCGTCGAGAAGGATATCTGGAAGTTCATCATTCCCTGAAAATTGCAGCTGGCTCAGGGCCAGCAACAAGAAGCAAAACAGTTTCAATTGGTGTCAGAGTGGCCAGCTCAGCATCACCTCCTTGAAACAGAGCAATATCAAACAGGAAGGGAATTTGGTAGTCCAGAATAATTGATGATGATAGGAAATCTCAGATATCACATCTTCAAACTATCCCAAAGAAGTTGTCAGTTGTTCTGACAAGTTTCTCACAGTGTTGTCAAAAAGGGTCTATGATGTGCTGTTCTAGAGATCTTCCTGGGCTCATTTGAAAAGATGGTCAAGAGCAAAGCTGCAAATGGTTGTACAGATATATACTACRTGCAAAAATTGACAGACTCCTACTATTCCTGCATTTGGCTGTCCAGGAAATACTACATGCCTCCCTGTCTTCTGAGTTGCCATACAGACCACTACCTCAAAGAATCTTTAATGCCCATACTAGGAATCAGGCTGAAATAGAATTGTTTCCAAATTTTTCTTTGCAAGAGAAAATAGTTTGATGAAAAAAAATACTATGAGATCTGGCCCTAAGAAAATTTAGCAATAGACAAAAAGGTCACATTTGATCTAACAATAAAGAAAAGACAGCAAAAGAAGGACTTTTCTCTCTTTTTTCCCCCTCTCATTCCCTAGAAGCTTCAGAAAAACAGCAGCCTTAATAAGATAAGTAAGATTGAATGAAATATTGCTGTAGTTTGGATTATATTGTGATAATGAATTATATTGTGATTAATGATTTGGGTTATATTTTGATTAATGATATCATTCATGCAGGTAAAGATTTATTTTAGAAATAAAAATAACTTAAAATACAATTCCATATTCAGCATTAATAGTTCAGTATTTTAGAAAACATTAAGATTCCCATAATGAGTCCTAACATTGAACCATCTGTACTCCCTGTAAATTCTGATTTCATTAATTTATCAGAAAATGCAATTATTCCTTTGTTATTGCATGTGAAAATATGTTCAGTATTGTGCAGCTGGAAACTTGTTTGTACATATTCCTAGGGCAAAATGAGAAGTAGGTGGAAAAGGAGCATAATGAAAGACTTGATACAAGCTTGGACAGCTGATTTTTTTAATGGAAATTTTTTAAATAGAAGAGCACAAACCTGTATTTTTAAAAGCTGGATGAACAAATAAGAATAGCTCTGGGCAGATCTAATCTGCACAGCTAGCACTTACAGTTAGCATTAAAGAATTCAAGCTGACATTGACCTTGGCAGCACTTACAAAAGAAGAATTTTCACAAGGATGAACACATCCTACGCTGTATCTTCAATTTTGTGAACAGTCGTGAATTTTTTTTCAGTTTTAACTATACTTATTTCTCATACCTCTAGTCTTTGTACCATATAATTATTTTCAAGTAATAACTTAGTAAATTCATGGGATAAAAGAACAACAGTATAGTGTAGTATAGTGATTCATAATTGAAGACTTCATCACATTTTAAAAAAGATCCTCTTCTGAAAAATATGTCCAAACATTTTTTTCTACTGCTTTTCCCCATCCCCCCAAAATGTKCACAGATATATTGCTAATGACATTTTTTTAAAACAAATAATAAAATGTACATGTAAAATAAAAAGATACACAAAATATGAGCACAGAACTATCCACAAATACTTATTTCTTAGGAAGCAAAAGAAGAGTTGTATGTTTATTCTCATGGCCCTTTCTTTATGGCCCTGGCTCCAAAATCAATGCCACATCCAAGTTTCCCTTGACTCTTACACTCCATAAGGGCCTGGAAACTGAAGATTTCTATCACTACTTTTCCCATGACCATTCCTACTAGAAAGTTGGGCCACTCAGAACTGCCAGAATTAACACAGGCTTACAGAAAAGTGGAAATTCACCACCTGTCCGTTTCCTAGGAACTTCTTCTAGGGAGATAGTGGACAAGACCAGTACTTCACCCCAATTGGCAAGTTATGCCTTACTTGTGAGTCACAAGCATGTAACAAGTGAGTTTTGGGAACAGCCCCAGCAGGTATGTCCTGCAGGAGCTAGGCTGATCATAGGCAAGGCCAGCTCTAGTTGTTTTGCATCATGATGCCAGAACCTTTGGCAAATTCAAGGATAAAAGCAGCTATGGAGAAGGAAGAAAGCAAGGCAAGAAGAATTAGTTGGTACCTACAGTAAGGGGCACAAGGAGCTGGCTCTAGTGACACACAAGCCATTATTGGTTTTCTCAAGTAAGAGTCCCCTGCAGAAAGGTTGGGAACATTTGGAATGGATGAGAAGAACAAAACTCAAGATCTGTCCACAGACTAATCTATATGACATTACCTTTCCTACAGTGAGCTCCCTGCCTGCGCGTACTTATCACCCATCCCTTCACTCATGCATTCATAAACATATACCTCCAAATATACTAAATAATTTTAAAACTGAATAGATTCATTTATCTATAGTGTAGAAGTAAACTGAAGATTTCTTTCTTTGAACAGCTTGCTTTTTCATCATTTTGCCTTAATTAAATATCACAGTGAAAAGCAATAAACAAATTAAGGGTACACTGAAAGACTGAAAATATGAATTGTGAGATCTTTGGGACAGGAACCATATCTTTATTTCATTATTTGTCAGTAAACAGTTTGTGAGCTTGTGACTTGAGCTCCTGGATGCTGTTGGAATACAAATCACCAAATGATAGAATTTCAATGCTGGAGAAGATTTTAAAAGGCTATCTATTTTGACCATAGCTACAAATAATAAATACTAAAGATATTTCAACTTCCACAGTCAATAGAAGCACCTCTGGAACATGCTCTGCCTAAGTTTCCTCACTAGTCAATGGAGAGACAGTTGTGCCCAAAAAGCAATTCAGGTCATCTCAGAGCCTGTCTCACTGTATTGACTGGGGTGTCCCAAGTCAGTTCAATCTGGTTTTCATCTATTCACATGCAAAGTCAAGGTAGTTGCCTTTAAAATCATTAGTCAAAATATGCAATGCTGATATATGAATGAGAAACTTGTCTATTAATAATTCCAAAAATTACTTAGAGCATGTTTTTCCACACAGTGGTTTCAAACACACCTTCCCTTAACATTGTATACAGCTGATGTAAATGCTGTGCAACTGATTTGAAGCACTGAATTTCCTATCTCTAAGGTTTCAAGACTGTCAGTTATTGGATCTGAAATTTCACAATGCATGTATTGAAATTCCTGCATCTCAAAAGAAATTTAATATTTCCATTGCATTTTGTTTTTTTCTCCTTTTTTAATGGCAGGTTTATGCAGGTGTTCAGAGACTTCTAAGGTTAAATTACATTTCTTGAGAAATAAGTAGATAGAGGAATTTTTTAGAAAATAATATTAAAATAATATTTTTGAAAAATAAAAATAATATTAATAATAATAATAAATAATCTTATTCAATGAGTGATAGGAACAGAATTGCAGAGTAATTTGGGTTGGAAGAGACCTCTTATGATCATCTGGTCCAACCTTCCCCAGCTCAAGCAGGATCACCTAAAGCTGGCTGCCCAGGACCACGTAGCTAGCCTGTACTTCATCAGCTTGTCTATGAGGATGTTATGGGAGATAGTGTTAAAAGCCTTGCTGAAGTCAAGGTAGACAACAGCCACTGCTCTCCCCTAATCCACTGAGACAGTTATTTAACTATAGAAGGATATCAGGTTAGCTAAGCATGATTTCTCTTTGTAAATCCATGTTGACTACTCCYGATCGCCTTCCTGTCCTTCATGTGCCTGGAAATTGTTTCCAGGATTAATTGTTTCATCACCTTCCCAGGGACTGAGCTGAGGCTGACCAGATCCCTCTTCTTGCCCTTCTTGAAGATATGGGTGACATTTTATCTCTTTCAGTCCTCAGGAACCTCTCCCAATCACCATGACCTTTCAGAGATAATCAAGAGTTGTCTTGCAATGACATCAGCTGGCTCCCTCAGTACTCTTGAGTGCATCCCATCAGGGCCCATGGACTTGTGTATGTCCAGTTTAAGTGTTCCCTAATCTGATCCTCCTTTACCAAGGGTAAATCTTAATTTCTCCAGACTTCCCTTCTGGTCTCAGGCATTTGGGATTACTGAAGGTTGGTCCTACCAGAAAAGACTGAGTCAAAGAAGGCATTCAGTACCTCTGCCTTTTTGGTGTCCTTTGTCCAGGGCCCCTGCCCCATTTAGCAGTGAGTCCATATTTTCCCTAGCCTTCTTTTTGCTGCTTATGTACTTGTGGAAGCCTTTCTTGTTGCCCTTCACATTCCTTTCCAGGTGAACTTTAGCTCTCCCGATCCATTCCTGCATGCTCTGACAGTGTTTCTATATTCCTCCTGGATCACTTGTCCCTGCTGCCACTTCTTGTACACTTCTTTCTACTGTTTGAGTTTTGTCAGGGGTCGCTGTTCAACCATGCAGGCCTCCTGCTGCCTTTGCTTGATTTTCTGTTTGTTGGGATGGACCATTGTTGAGCTTGGAGGATATGATCCCTGAATATCAACCAGCTATCTTGGAGCCTTCTCCCCTCCAGGACCCTATCCCATGGGATTCTTCCAAGCATATCCCTGAAGAAACCAAAGTCTACTTTCCTGAAGTCCAGGATTGTGATCCTGCTTTTTGCTCTGCTCCATCCTCACAGGATTCTGAAGTCAACCATCTAGTGGTCACTGCAGCCAAGGCTGCCCCCAACTTTCACATCTCTGACAAGTTGTTCCTTATTGGCAAGTATGGGATCCAGTAGAGCACCTCTTCTCATCAGCTCTTCAATTACCTGTTTTAGGAAGTTGTCATCAGTGCAATACAGAAACCTCCTGGATTGCTTGTGCCCTGCTGTGCTGTCCCTTTAGCAGATATCAGGGTCGTTAAAGCTCCCCATGAGGACCAGGGCCTGCTAACATGAGGCTTCTTCCAATTATCTGAGAAAGGTCTCATTTACTTTTTCATCCTGATCAGGTAGTCTACAGCAGACACCCCCTATAATGTCATCCATGCTGATCTGCCCACTAATCCTGACCCACAAGCTCTCAACTAACCCCTCACCCGTCCCCAGGCAGAGCTCCAGACATTCCGCCTGCTCTCTCAAATAAAGGGCAATCCCCCCTCCTTGCCCTCCTAGCCTGTCCTTCCTAAGGAGCCTGTCCATGGTGGCTCTACAGTCGTGCAAGATGTCTCACTATGTGAGATTACGTAAGTAATCTTGCAGTACTTAGGCCCACAGAGTTTAAAAAGAAAAAAAAAACATAGGTTCTCAGGAAAAGTCACTTGTAACACATCTCCAAATGATACTGGAAAGGATTCTAAATGAAACTTGGGTTTTAATGTCACTAAGATGTTTTTGAATTGTTTACTTGTAAACCAGGCTTTAATGTTGTTAAACTGACTTCTGGCTGCCTCAGTGTCTTTAGTTCATATCTACCTTAATCAAATACAAACAGCTGAGTGAGAACTTTGTTTTCTCATAAATTTATGCTGTGTTTCCATAGCATTCAACATCTGACTTTCTCTCTAGCTCTCTCTCAATACATATACATATGAGTTATATGATAAGAAGACATATATTTGAAAAATATGGAAAAAATGAAGTAAATATATATAAAAAGACCACCATCAAGATATATCSAGATCTTGAACACATGAACACATGTATTGGAAATGTATTGGCTTGGGCTGACCTCCAGGAAAGGAGAGCTCACCTTCATATCATCCTGACAGGAATTTTTTGATGTACAGTATTATTATAAAGATAGTAAAATGCCTGATATGTCATTTAATTAAAAAAAAAAAATCTCCTGATAGCTATAGTAAATTCTATGCTAAAAATAAATAAGGATAAAAAGCATTCTGGAGATTAATAATAATATATTTAAATGAAAAACATCTACAGTGAAATGAAAATGCAAGCACTATAGTATTTTGTGTATATACTAAACACTGTAGCCATAAATGATATTCAAAATTATTATATTATTACCAGTATATTGCACTAGATGCTCCAAAATTTCACTGTTAGAAGAATGTACTCTTTGTTATACTTTAAAACATGCTAGGTTATATATATATCCATGCTGAAGCAATTCTTTGGTAAGCAGATCATATTTAAGCTTTGACAGAAAGAATTTTAACAGAGAATTAGTCTAGGCATCTTTCTTAGTGCGTGTACTGAATAATCATTTGTATTATTTGATAATTCTAGGCACCTTTCAAGTGGAAGATGTTAAATAACAAAATGGAATGCTTCTTTTTAACTATCAACACATGGGATCTTCTAAGTGCTTCTTGAAGCATTGACCTAGACCAAGTATCAAATGGTATTTTGATAGTGATTTATAAAATGATATAAATGACTATTTTCTTTGCTTACCTTATCACATCATGATGAACTAATTGTGCTTATAAAATTAATCATAGCTTGTAAGTATTACTTAAATTGCTGCATTTCAAATATAGAACTGTCAGCCTTCTATCTACTACCTGGACAAATTTTTAAMTCAATGTCCTTATGCCTGTTTTCACCCGAACTGTATTTAATAGAAATCATTTTGAACAAAATAATTTTTACTTTTGCCAGATATTTTTTAATTGTATTCTGAGTTTACCTAACTGTCTAAAAATACTCTGCTGATGGCTCGGTAGAAACACAGCGGATAGAGAGACCTCAGTTGCTGTTCTAGGAGACAATGCCAGGGGAGTTCTCTAATGGTGGGAGGCAGAATAACATGTTGGGATGTCCATGTTGGGAGCAGAGTGTAGGATCAAAACTCGAAGTGAATTTTAAGATCAGAAGAGAGCTTATTCTTAAACACATGAAGCTATTTGGTAATGTATATTCACAAAATGTCCCGCCATCATCTTGCTTGATGAAGAATCTCTACAGTCGTTCCGGTCCTTCCTCTGATTCCTTCCTTCAAAAGCCTGTCACATATTCTTGTTGGAAATCTGTCTTGCCAATAGTAGAAGCAGTAATAAGACTTTATCACCTGTTCCAATTCAATTCCCTGAAAGAGAAAATAGTTCTACTACAGAGATGCTGTTACTAAGCTGGATTTTAACAATCTTGCATTCATTCACTTATTAATTGCCCACACTTATCCAAAATACATGGAGAAAAGTAGGGTTAGCTTTGTATCCAGTCATTCAAAGGCAGACAAAAAAGATGCATTCAATTACTATTTATTAAAAAATCACATGTATTGGTATATATAATAGAATTCAAGGCTTTCATTAGGCTGTAATTGCATCCTTTTGAATTAAATAAGCCATAGCTATATCCATTGTTATAGCAGCTGATAAAAATGATTCAGAAATGATATTTAAGCTTTTCAGTATAATAATTAAAATATAATCACACTTCAACATCTGCATTTCCATTAAAGTCAATGTTATTACTTTAAAAATATCACTGGATACCCTACCTATAATGAAAAAATTCAAAAACTATACACATTTCTTTAATAAAATATGCAAAGACATATGGCAGGATCTTTGGCTGGCATATATTAGCATAGCTCCAGTGAAGTCAATGGAACAATGCCAATTTATATAGCTGATTTACCCAGCTGAACACTCACATGCTTCTCTCCAGTGTAGCAAGCTACCTGAGGTTTTCCAGTTGACAGTGGATGAGGGAGCTAAAGCTGGCATAAGGCCAGTCTAGCATTCCCAGTGCTGACCCTTCTTCTGATATTTAAGATAAGGGCATGTTGTTAGCAGCTATCTCCCGCTGAACAATCAGTGAAGCATGAMGTTTACATAACATCTCAGCTGGGCTAGCCTTTCTAGCTGTTTTCTGCATAATCTGATTTTTGTCTTCTTCGTTGGTTGATTGCCTGTTTTTGTTTAAGTTTGAGAATATACTTTTGGATTTCCAGCATATTTTCCTGGGACATTCTTGCTACAGCTTGGCACTGTTAGAAGGAATTTTGACACTGAATATAAATTCAGTGGATTAGGACTTTGTCTCTTGCTCTGAAGCAAGTGGCTTGTTTACCTCTGTATTCTACATACAAGAGCATTCTAGGATTTTCATATAAAAACAGGTTAAGAGATATTTTGTAAAAAAAAGAAGTGTGTTGGTTTAAAAATAAATGTATTTCTGACTTCTAAAACTGTATATAATGCAGTCAGTTACCATTTAACTCTTGGATATTTTAACTATATTTTAAAGATAGTTCTTAAATTGTATCAGACTTCTTGTATCTTAACTTTTTACCAGACAACAAAGCTCTTTACTGAAAGTTTGATAATGATGAGGGAATTTATTAGAATCCTTCCATATCCCCACCTTGACATTGATTATTGCAGATTTAAGCCTAATCTGAGTTTCCAGGCATCCACAAAGTTAATATAAGGCAGAACATAAAGAACTAGGTATTTCAAGGAACACTGTATTCTTTTGTTTCAGTATTAGATATGTGAATATTCATCACAAGTACCCTTTGCTGGGATCATATCATTTCCAGATATGACTTATGAACATTCATTGATGCATTTGCATTAATTTGAGGATGAGGAAGGCCATTTTCATGACTCCACTCTAGAAACTAGTACCAAAGAGACAGTGTTATGAGGCCTCCATTTGATTCTAGAAATTTTGGGGCTCGACCTCTGGACATCACACACCCTGATAAATCTGTGGTATGGAAACTGATATAGACAAAACCACTATGGTTGTCATCCTTGCAGAGATCTGTGAAATTGTGTGATTAGTGGGGGGGGTTTCAAATGGTTGACATCCAGTATCACTATGCTCTGAACACTGGCAGTGCCCAGTTGTGCTAGCACCAGAGATAGATGGTATGCATATTTCCAAACCATGTCCATCGGAGGTGCCACAATTATCAAAACTGCAACCTTTCCATTGTATTCCAAGTTTCATTAATAATCACAGGTTCACTCCAGACAAGGATATGGGAAAATGGCTCTATGAAATAAAAACACCTTTCTCTGAAGGTGTTGGAAGGAGAATGACAAAGATAGAGGTCTTCCCAAAGAGCACTGAGACCATAGAATGTGTTTTAAAATAAAAAAGGATCACTTGCAAATTATAAGAAACCCTCTTGTTGTCAGCACCAACCATTATGAATCTCAGCTAGAGAAGCTATTGGGAAGAAGTCATTCCTGAAAGMTAATTCACATTGGGCAGGGACTGTTTGACCAGCTGCGAGGACCAAAAAAACAAGTAGAACATTCAGATACTGGGCAACGTATTCTAGGTGACCCTGTTTGAGCAGAGGGCTTGGACTAGATGATCTGCAGAGATCCTTTTCAATCTCAGCTATTCTCTGATAGGCCAGCACCCCTTGTTCTGAGTCAACTACATAAAACAGTGTTTAGCTAAATAATTTTAATTAGTTGCTACTTACTGGATAGAGTGAAACTTGGGCTGAGACTTCTTACTGAGCAATGAGAAATTAACCTCCTTTTACTGTCTATTCACAGTCTACAAAGGAATGTGCACAGACCTCACATCTATAAGGACTAAAATTAACTAAGAGGAAGACAAACGAAGTAGCAAACTTTGGTTGTCTTTTAGGGGCTGCCACCAATCACAAGTCCACAAGCTCCTCGACACTATCACCCTCATCTATAATGCCAAATTAACCTTACTGACACAGAGATGCCTGCTGCTGTTGTTGAAGGTATTACAAAATCCAGTCTATCTGCATGTTCAGCTGTCTAACTGGACTAGTCATCCTCACTTGCCTGTTCCCCAAGAGTTTATTAATGGTCCTGCCTTAGGAGCTGCTTCCGAATTTCTTGGAGTAGGTGTGGAGGCAACCATGGCAAGGACAAAATATCCACAAAGGGAAAACCCAAGCTCTTCCTGGTGCTGATAGCTGAGCTCCTGCCATGTGCTCTCCGCTGTGAGGAATGCGGGGTTTTGTCTGACACTGGCAACTCCCTGTGACTTACTGCTTGGTGTTCTTATGAAGGTGGTGCTGCTGCCAGATTATCTTTCAGCCTATGTAAAATCACCACAGTCATTTCAGCAGGTTCTAAGAAATTCTGTATGTTCACAATGTGCTCTCTGTTGCCTTATCCTACTGCTAGCAATGAGAAACAGTAAGGATCACCTAGATTCTTCACTTGGAATGGATTTTGTAGAATAAGTAGAAGACAAAATAATGTGTTTATGAAGGTGGATGGTAAGTCATCACTGGCTGTAGTCGTATGCTGGGCTGAATTTATGTTTTGCCTACACAGTTCAGTGGCTACAAGCGGTCAATAAATGCAGTGTGGCTGGTCACAGCATAGGAGCATGTTTATTTCTAAGCCTGTGTGATTCATTAGGGTATGAAAATAAAGTTTGGGCCTAGGCCAGTCCTAAGAATTTTCCCATGCATGTCTCTCCTAGTTTAGCCAGAGCCTTGGAATAGTCCTTAGTTCACTCCAGCAATCATCCCCATGTCAGCCTTTCCTCCTTCAAAGACTGAGAGACCTAGAACCAGGTTTATGAGCACTCAGCTCTTGCTGGGAAATCCTGGAAGGCAACAGGATTGTACTCTTGGTATATCTCCTCCGTAGCAGAATAATTTGGATTTGCCAGTCTTATATTTAATTTATTGCCTAGTTGCCCATTTACTCTCCTAGACATTCAGCTCTTTAGACATTTATGTGGATTAAGACTATAGCTAAACCCAGAATAATTTCTCATCTTGTGGGGTCCAGAAATATGCGTTCCGGTAGCACAGTCTCACATCTGCATCATCAAACTCTTAACAGGCAAGTTAGTAAGTTTTACTGTATAAAAATGCTTTTTAGAACTTATACATACCACTTTTGACCTGCAAATAATAGTTTAGGAACCCTTGTTTTGGAACTGGCTCTTCAGAAAGAAAATGCTGTCCATCAGACATTTTTACTAGTTCATATGTGAGTAATAGAAATTCTAAATTATTATAATTTTCTTAGATTTTCTTCGATTTTATCATTAATTTTCTCAATATTTTATACTCAATTTCCTTTTCTTATTTAGATCACTACAGGATAGGTACTTTAATATGTTGAAATAGTTACTATTATATATATTATATTCTGAGGGTTGCATCTAAATAGATTCAACTGTGTAGTGATTTAATCTTTGAACTGTTGCTTGATTTTATAGAATAATTTATTTATAGAAGCATTTCCCTATCAATTCAGCTTGCTCAGCTTTCCTTGTGTCAGTCACAACTAAGTATTATTATATCCTGGGATTTATCATCATTCCATCACTATTCTGTAATGTTTGTTATATTGAAATTCTCTCCCATTGCAATTTAAAACATGGTCCTTTGTAAAAATTCATGTAATTGCACACAGAAGTCTTGTTCTGACATTTTAGTGATTTTTCTGGCTTCGCCCATATATTATTTCTCTTGTTGTGCTCTAATTCAGTTGAAACTGTCACTATTCTTTATTAGAAACACAGATATCAGTGTATTATTATCAAGCATTAACAGATATCCCTATCCCATATTTGTATGCCTCAGTTCAGCCCAAGTTTCCCCCAATATTTGAGATATACAGTCTCCAGAATTTATGTACTAGTGTTGTGCTTCCATTTTGCATGCAATGAAATCAGTCCCCTCAGAATAAGATATTTGCACATTTATACTTTTTTCTTTGCATTGAAATTCAGAAGTCTTCTTTGTCTAACCGGACAAGTGCATGGAACTGGAAGTATGTCAGAGGAAAAYACCTCTGAGGACTAAAACATAATATTCCTATTTAGCAATCTAAATTTAGCTTCCTGAAATTTTCTCCTATACCTCCCTAACCATTTGTAAAAGCTCACTTTAAAAAACACTAACTGAGTTTTAAATACTATATAAACATGCAGATTTTAATAATGTGTAAGACAGAAAATTTCAACCGTATATTTTAATATGAGAAATACATCAGATTTTATGAATATTACATAAACTTTAAAAGGGCCTAATTTTTCCATTAAATTTCTACTAATGAACATACATTATAAATTTCTTTGCTATCAAATATTCACAAGAGTATTCCTAAATAAATCACTAGCAAGTACTGCAGTATTAATATCTAAAAAACATGCACCACAGACATCAAACTACCAACATAAAAAGCTTAACATAAAAATATTTCAACAGTTTTCAGGCAGAGCGATTCTTTTTGAAGACTGGTAAAAGAATCCAGTAAGTCATTTCAGATATGGATGAAGCTGTTTGGGCCTAGCTTTTCTTGATAGCCCAATCCTGATTGGGCCCCTGCGTGTTTTAAGAGGCTGTAGTCTTACAACTTCATGTGACAAAAAGTATCCTGTATGTAAAAGAAATAAAAAATGAAAGTAAAACTAGAATTCTGTATGACATATACCAGAACTACATACTGACAAGACATGCCAATTAGATGAAACTGCAACTTCGCAGTCCTTGACTACATCCAGTCCTATCTCCATTTTGTCCAACTGTAGAATATCTATCATGTTATTTTTAGTTGAAGTTGTAATACTAACAATTGTGTCACACTTAAGATTCCATCTAGTTAGAAAGGATCCTCAACCTAACATTATGTAAATTTCCTAATAGACTAGGAAAGGTAGCTAAATCCATACAAAATCTCTCTCATGTGAGGAGAGTTTAGCCTGGAGAAGAGAAGGCTCAGGGCAGATCTTAACAATGTGTACCAGTATCTGATGGGAGGGTGTCAARAGGGTAGGGCAAAGCTCTTAGTGGTGCCCAGTGACAGGACAAGAGGCAATAGGCACAAACTGAAACGCAGAAAATTCCACTTGAACATAAGGATACACTCCTTCACTGTGAAGGTGGCTCAACGCTGGAACAGGTTGCCCAGAGAGGTTGTGGAGTCTCTATCCTTGAAGCTATTCAAAATCTGACTGGACATGGTTCTGGGCAACCTGCTGTAGCTGTCCCGGCTTGAGCAGGGAGGTTTGACCCCTCTCTAATCTCCAGAGGTCCCTTCCAACCCCAACTGTTCTGAGAGTCTGTGAAATTAGCATTCTGGGGAAGAAGGGACATACTGAGGAGAAGAGCATGCTGTAATACTTATCACTATTCTGAGGGGTTTAAATGTGTAACTCCATATCGGAGTTGGGCATCTCTTCACTGGTGATAATAATCATGATACCCCTCCTAGTGCCACTCATTTTTCAGGAGGTATTACAGGAGGATGTGGAAGCATTCATTTTCTGTTCCATAGTCTATTCACTAAAGTATACACCAYGCAGGAAACTGGAGCATGATTCAGTCATCCTTTAGAAGCTGTTCTGTTTTGCACAAAATAATAATTCACTGGGGAAGAATGAAAGACCATGACCCTGTAAACTAGAGATTAGGACAATGAGTCATGTGGAAGAACTAATAAGCACACAAGAAGGAAAGCTTTAAATTTCTCAAGACCCTTCCAGCTCTATTTTCCATGCTTCCATAAAATGATGAAGCACTCAGCAATTAGCTAGGATATTAAATAGCGAGTCCATCAGAGCCTTAGGCACTCATCTAGGATCCTACTAAAGGAAGAAATAATTTCTCTAAACCTTTCACCAAAATTGCAAATGATGAGGTGAGAAAAAAATCAAAACTCCATCCATAAGTGAATGATAATACTGCTACTATGTCTTTCATAAGACTCCCAAAGGTCAGTTGGAAGAGAAACTGCATGTCCAGAAGTCCATCAAGTAGTATGGGCTTATATCTAGCATGGTAGTTAGCCATGCTGAATTGTAAAACTGCTGAAGAACAAATCTTGCACCACCTAGATGCTCATAGTATCTCCTTTCCAACACAGCCACAGGTTTTTGAGGCCACAGTCACTTCAAGTAATGAAACAGTGGGATGTAAACAGGTATCAACCATGTACTGCCTAATCTTTTTTTCTAGATATGGGAGTAATATGTCAGATTATGCCACAGAGTTCTGGTAGCAGTTAAACTGGCTAAAGTAACAGGGTTGGACCATAGTGGAAACAGAGTGATCATGTCCAAAGTAACCAATCTAAATTATGTAAGAGCAGGGGTGATGACTCAGAATCCTATTGAAAAATAGAGGAAGGAGATAGCCACACTCAGCAGAACTTTTGATATTAGCTTCTATCAGCAGGGTAAATATAGTCCTCCCTCTGACAAAAAACAGATAAATCCTTCCTTCAGAATAATCTCTAAGGCAATGCTCAATATAAATGGAGAAGAATTATCTCTGTCAACCATGGGTAGGAGTGGACAGGATAGAAGTGAAGTATCTCCTCAAGGAAAGAAGACACCCAGCAGTTCCATACTTACTACTAACAAATGATCCAATTGCGAATGATGACATGGGGAATTTTTTTTTTTTTTTTGTTTCTTCCACTGGTAGCGTATCAGTCACCTGTTGATTCTGCCAAAGCTCTGGAAATAAGGCATAGACTCTTGCCCCAGAAATCTCTGTGACAGGAAAAAAAGAGATGTTCCTCAGCAGTCAAAGGATCATGGGGAAAAGGTAGTTGATTATTGCTAAGGTTTGCTTCCAGACATTTCTGCAGAAGCTCAGATGGGAATTTGAAAGAGACTAGGAAGCAGTGTGAAGGAAATAGTTGCTGCTAATGGGAATGGAGAAGCTGAATATCTTTCTTTGCCTTTGGCCTTGTGGCCCAAAACAGGGGAAGAAGAAAGGGAAGACGATCCAAGTTCAGTCACTTTCTGATCCTCTACAGGACCTAAAATAACCTATCTAGAAAGCTTTAACACTATCCGAACAAAATTTGAAAGAAGATGGCAATATCAACCACTGTGTGCTTTTATGCACAATATCGCATTCTGGAATTTGAATTTTCACTAAGCAATAACAACACCTACCGCAGAAGTCAGAGACAAGAATCAACTTGCCACAAAAAAGGTAGGTATGGAACACCACCTTTGGAGATGCCATAACTGTTTGATCAGAATTCAGAAACTCATTCAGAAATATAATTTATGTGCTTTTTTTGAAATGAAAGTTGTGTGTTAGTTTAGTAAGAATTTTATCTGTGTAAAACTTTAGATAATAGACCCTATGGCATTCCTAATGAGTTAGGATGATACAGAAAAATTTCTGCAATTATCTTCTTGGCACTGGAAAAAAATAAATCAAATCTGTAAGGAAACAAAATACTCTAAAAAAACTACAGTAGGAAATGATGCAGGAAGAAGGATTTACTGATTATGGGAGTGGGGAGGGAACAGCAAGTAAGCATCATACTGTTCTTATTTTATAATAAGGCTTTTTGGTATAGTAGTAGAACAGTATTCTCTGTAATATTTTTACATTTGATATATGAAATATTATCAGAAGGTGACACATTTTCGATCAAAAGAAAAAAAAGAACTCCAGAGGTCATCTGTATACATTCAAGATTTTCAGTCTTATTTCACTGAATGGCCTGAATGAAGGAAACAACTTTCTGAATTCTGAGATTAGCAAAGTGTGCATCAGTTTAAGGGGTGCAATGGGAAATAAAAGTGAAAATGTCTGTACATGATTGGACTTATTTAGACACAAGTTATTTATAGCCTTTTTCTTAAAGTATTTTAGCATTTTACTTCACAATAAAATAATAGACTTCTTTTACAGCATGTTTCCAAGTGTTGGAAAAGTCACAAAAGCACAGAAGCATGCTTTTGAAATTCTAACAAATCTATTGGCTATATCCTTCTGAATTTCCTTTTATGTTTCCAAGATAGCTCTTCGAAGAAAAGTATGTCAAATCATGGTTTCCTTGCAGTATATTTTGGCTATATCAAAATGATTGGAGGCCCGAAGAAGTTTGTTCCAAAAGGCTCCAAAACAGGAAAAAAGGAAAAGCCATATTGTTAAAATTTGTTAAAGTTCTTATCCTCTATCCATAGAATAAAAAAGGCTCATCTTCATGACTTGTTCTGTGATAAAGATAGGACAGCTTTCTAGTAACTTTTATTTAAAATGCAATTGCTATGATAGAGAAAATTAAATAGGGAAGATGTAAATACATATGTTTCAAAAATAAGTTTATTAGTACTGGTATTTGTGGTCCAAATAACAGAGAAATATTATTCTTACCTCCCTCTTTCTGTAAATTATAACTTTGTTCCTTCATAAGTGTGCAGGATAAAAAAGCAGGGTCCCATGTGTATGACTTCTTATCAAGTGAGTCAAAATAGCCTTAAAAGAGAAGCACAAATACAACATTTATGTTTTTAACTTATTTGTATAAATTATTAGGTTTGAGTAATCTGTTTATTAATTTGTGGTTCTTGTTGATGTGGGTAAAATATGTATCAGCATGTTACAGTGAACAGTAACGAAGATACAAAGTCTCACCCTCAGAGAGACTTGTCAAAAGCTATCTATACACGTCATGAAGTTCTTTTTTATGTAGATATGATGATGTCGTCTTTTAACATCTGATGATATATTGTTTTCTCCATTTGGACCTTCTTATTCCAGACTTAGGGAGAAAAGTGATCACTTATTGAACAATTTATCCAGTATCTAGTCAGGTTTTCATTCTTCAGTGCACAACATTCAGGTGTAACTTGGAGCACATTATACAGTTAAAACTCTATGAACAGAATTTCCTTGTGGGCTTTTCTGTGACACTTTTCTAATTGCTTCACAAACATTAATTACCTTCACAAAATCCCTGCAGTATTTATTTTATAGAGTTAGAGCCAAGTCCCTGAGAAATTAATTGCAGATGCCAAAATTTGAGATAGCTGCATTTCTTTTCTTGAGAATTTACCAAATATGTAAAGCACGTCTCTTATTGATCTCCTTTGCAGCTGTGAGAACTCATCACTTTTGCAAACTGGGTTTCAGATACAAAATCTGAAAACACAGTTTGAAAAGTGTCTGAATAATCTACCTATTACAGGAACTATTGGTAAGAGATGGTACAGYATTCAATTGGTTTTCTTCTTGGTGCCCTTTCCTTACTCATTAGATACCTCTTGCTTCTGGGACAAATTAAGTAGAGGACCTAGAGATTACAAAGCAGATTTCTCACATATTGCTTGAAGAGGGGATTTCCTTTTTCTTTTCTTTTTTTTTAACAGCATCTAAAATTTAAATAGATAGTTATAGTACTGCCCAGCTTTTGTGGGTTCCTGGCTTGTGGCCTGGAAGAGAAAATAAGTGAGCTGTGTATGCTCCCTTTTCATTGGATGGAAACAGTTAGGCTCTTTAAAATAGGATGCTACACAAGCAATGAACTAGGCAAGGAACTGCTCAGAGCTATGGCCTGGAAAAGATTAAGTGCAGAATATGTTTAAAAATCCATGCCTCTTTCTGAGCTTGAGATCCTTAGTGCAGCAAACTGCCTTCATCCATTTGGGATCTATGGCCCAAAGTTAACTTCTGAGGACAGATAACTAGTATGTGCTTTACAGAAATAAGCAAAAATGACATGGYGAGTTAGTAGCGCCTATTGTTTATGCACATACACATACGAATCTTTGTTAAGCCATTACTTGAACTTGTGTTAAACTGCCAATTTTCTCAATGCAATGTTCTTTAAATAGAATATATCAGTATCAGTGTCAGATGCAAGCACATGTAAACAAAGGTTGCAAGATTAACTCTTGTGTTTATTTCCAGGTTTTAAATCAAACAAAGAGATTTAACAGGTGACTGCTACCATTGATCACCTAACTCCAAAAGAAGTTTTTGTGAGTATTCTACCCCTCACTTCTATGATCTCTCTGTAGAAGCCCAGAAAAAACAGCCTTCTGCTTACTATGCAAAATTGATTTTAGAATGGTGATGTTGATTTTTGCAACACTGTAGAAGTTTTCTCTAGAACACATTGGTAGTAAGGAAACAGTGATATCCTTTCTGAACATTGTTTATTTCTATCCTGTATTAATTGATTCTGTTCTCTCTGTAAATGTTGCTATCTTAATGAGTTTGTGACTATTTTAGGGATTTCAGGGCTTGTTACAGTGAGGTCCAAGACAAAAGAAATAATCTATAATGGAATTTGCATTGAGATCATTTTGAGCAGTCCTGAGATTGACTGAATTTCAAGCCACAACTGTTACTTTCACAGTGTATTGATACTAAGAGCAGCAGCAGTAGTAGTAGTAGTAGCAGCAGCAACAGCAGCAGCAGCAGCAGCAGCAGCAGCAGCAGCAGCAGCAGCAGCAGCAGCAGTGCAGCTGTTGTGCATTTGGCTGTTCATAGGGAAGTAGCTTTTGTCCCACAGACCTTGCACAATTCAATGGATAAAAACGATCTACAACACTTGGACTGTCCCAAACAGAGAAAAAGTCTTTCTAAACTACTGTTTAGAAAGCTACTACAGCTACTGTCCTGGAATTATTTGAATTCAGAAGTGCATCTTTAGAGCAAACCAAAGATTTGCCTAAAATTTTATATGTGTTTATTAACACATTAGACAATAACTCCATGTGCTTACCTTCTGCAGCAGATGAATGGAGAAATTCTTCACTTGACCATCTTGAAATACAATATTCATTAGATACTTTCTGTTCTTCATTTCCACTCGATATTTTTTCTTTAAATGAACTTCGGTTAATGTCAGTTATGTTTTGCCCTTCTATAGTATCACAGATTGGAAAGGAAATGCATATTTTCTTTTGAGAAACATTTTTCACATTTTCATCTATCCCCTCAGAATTATTTAATTCACAGTAACTGTTGTGTGAGTTTGTTTCCACACTAGATAAATTGTTTTCATTTCCCTTGCTAATTTCATGAAACATATGTAGCTCTTCTAATACTAAATCAAATTTTCTCTTCAGTTCAAATTCGTATTTGATTTTACTTTCTGAAGGTAAATACTCATCTTTTACATCTTCAAGGCATCTATTGTTCATTATGGATAAATGCATTTTTAATTTCTCTTCTACAGCAATGAATGTTTTAGATTCATCTGCTGAATATGACATAATCAAGTCATTCATTACAGTCTCACATTGACTTTCATTAGTTACATGCATTTGTTCATCACTTATCTCCTCCTGTTCTTTTACATATTCAAGATTTTGTTTCAAAGTTKCTGGCTCTAAACTGAATGCGTTAGTTTTCTGAGGATGTCCGTGTGATGAAAAATGCAMTGTTTCTTCAGCCTGTCTTTGCAAATATGTATCTGTCAGGGTAGGATTTCCTGTGACTGGATATTGTAAAGTGGCATGAATTTTTTCATATTGTTTTTGTTTTTCTGCACTTAAGGAACTCCTACAGTGTCCATCTTCACTTATTACTGCATATTTATGGACAAAAGGACTACTATCTAAAGGCAAAATGACATACTGATAACCACTTAAGAGGCTTGGAAATATATTTCCAGAATTTAAATAAGTATTTGGATAGTCAACATATTTTTTTTCATTTGCTAAATGTGAGCTATATCCATCCATTTTTTTGCAATATTCAGGTTGGTTTGTTTGGCTATCGTGTAATAGGAGAGACTTACATTTTTCCATACTTGTTTTTGACTGCTCAGATAGAATTAAAACACCACTTGATTTAGCAGGTAAATTACGAACATTTTCTGAACTAGTGACTGTGTTTTCTTCACTGTATTTTTCTTTGACAGAATTATCTTGTTTTACAAGTAGGATCTGGTCCAAGTCTTCAGAATCAGTACTAAGGGGAATTTTTTTGTGTGTGTCAAAAATAGAAAAAGAATTTTTAGAAAGAAAATCATAAGAATTTAATTGCAAGTCTCTAGACTTAACATACTCTTTTCTATCAGGATTTATATAATTAGAAGAACCCAAACATTCTTTCATGGTATATGTAACTTCATTTGTAGACTTTATACAATTTCTACATCCAGTAGTTTTGTGCCTTTTATTTTCATTTAAAACAAAAGAGAAAGGTTTAAGTCTTTCTCCATGAAAAACACTATTGCACATTTTACCTGGCTTCTTCTCCTGTTTTATTGTGGCTAGCAATATTTGTTGATTTGAACATTTACTATTTAACTTTTCAAATTTCATTTGTGAACTGGCAGGCAAGTAATTAAAAAATCTAAGATTTGCTCCTGTCAGATGTTGTATTTTTCTGATATTGTTATAATACATCTTCTCTAACGAAGAACAATCAGAACTGCCCTCTGGCAAAATTAGGCATTTAGCCACTAAAAGTTGCTTTTTCATATCCTTTTTGTCACTGACAGACACAGAACAGGTGCTAAGAACTCCTTTACTCCCCCTGCATAAGAGGTGGTGCTTTCTGACATATCTTCCCAAAGCTAATCCACTTTTTCGGCTACAAAAGAGGGTTTCTTTGTTTAAGAAAGAGGACTTCTTTTCTTTACCTAAAAATCTAGAAAAATCTGTTTTCTGGCATTCATTATGTAATTCAAAACGAGTATTTTCTAGTAGTTTAGGACTTATGATGCATGGGTAAGTTTCATATTTTTTATTAAATTCTGTGTTTTGCCTCAAACTATTATCTATGCATGAGTTTAACTGAATTGGCTTTCTGCYGCATAAAGGATGTTTCTCCACTTGCATATACTTTCCTTCAGTKGGTAATAAAGTATTCTTGCTGTTAAAAAAGGAAGCAAAAACCGTCTTCAGCACTTTCACATTCTGATGCTTTGAAATAATAGCTAGCACACAAATGCATATATTATTGTTGTGACTCTTATTACTATTGCTTTTTACTAACTCTTGAGTATCATATTGCTCTTGTAATATTTCACAAAAATGAAAACAACATAAAATACCATCTTCCTGATACATGGACATATCTTTATATAAAGATTCAGTCCATGACCTGAACCTTCCAAATAACATGTTTTGAAGTGAGAATTTTAATTTAAACCATTCTTTTCTCCTCAATATAGTGAAACTCACTTTTGTGGCTGGAAAACTCTGCACAACAATATGAGGACAATTACTTTCAAATGTAATGTTTTTAGTTAAAAATCTTTTGAATTCAAATATTTCTGTTGTCGCGAGTATTGATTCTGCTTCATGCAAACAAATACTACTGTTAGAATTATARACACCGTAGTGTACATTTAAATTATTTTTCTCTAATGCTTCTGATATTATTGGAATACTTTTCTGTATATGAAATACTGTCACATTCTCATTACTCCTCTTCCTCCCTGTTCTTTTCAAAATATCAGTACAGCTTATATGTTTCTCATTGTGAAGGTTTTCAGCACTAATGTAAATGGGAATCCTTGACTTGTGGTCATCATCACCATCTGAATTTTCCAGCATTTTATCTTTGAAATCATTTTCAGCAAATGTTTGACTACATTCAGTCTGAGTGCTGTTGCCTCTGAAATCAGTCAGGGCTACTTGTGCTCTTTCTGCCAAAGCAGTGCACTCCTGTTTGCTAATTGGTTGGTAACTCTTGTCTTTAAATTCAGAACCAACAGATGAGGCTTTTACAGTATTTTTATCACTTTGCAATTGTTGTTCCTCTATCCCAGATATTTTGTGTACACAGTTTATCTGTTCAGATTGCACCAAAGATGGTTGATTTCTAAAATTTTTCCATTGCATCTCCTTCAAGCTAGTTGATGGCATTTTATTATTTAATTTATTTGAAATACTAGGAAATCGAAATATGTTCTCTTTCATTAAAAAATTAGGAATTTCTAGGGGTTGTATACTTTTAAAAGGTTTTAATGTAGGGATTATATATGATGAATTATTTTTTTCTTTATTATCTCTTTCTGTAGTAGTTTCACTATCATTACTGGAACAATCTTTATCTTCTGTAGTGCATATTTTTTTCAGAAAATCATTTTTCTCATTTTCTATGTGTGAAAATATAGAATTAGTGCCACTTAAAAATGGAACTTGCAAAAACTGGTATTGTCTCCATTTTTTATCAGAGACAGACTTATGACTTAACATTTCCATCTGAAACAAATCCCTGTTTAAGGGTGTAACTACAGAAATGTGTTTATTATCACCATTTCTTTCATTATTTCGTTCTATATTGGTGTTCTCCTGCATTTCCAGTGGGTTTAGTGCATGGCAATTTTTACATGTTTTAGTAACATTCCACACACTGTGTAGTTCTGTTTCAAAAGACTGTCCATGTACATTCAATGAAGTGTCATCTTTTACAGTAGTTTGATCTTCCTTTTCAGAACTCCATTTTTTGGAGGACAATTTGTTTTCTAATACTCTACACTGTAATTTTTCATTATCCCAAGTCTGAAAATGGAAAAATTCTCTCATACAATTTTTTCTTTTCCTATCACAAATTTCCTTTTCTAATGCCCAATCATTTTGTTGTTCTGCAAAATATATAGGCTCATTTGGTGATGTTTTATATCTGTTCACAGAGCGTGTGCTTTGTTCTAACTTTTGCTGCTCCTCTTTCTCTGTGTTTTTATGATTACTTTCTATTTTAACTCGCTTTGGATTTGGGTAGCATTCAGTTTCATCTGATGATGCAGATAAAAATGTTTCAGAACACATACTTTCCATGCTCACAAAAACAAATTCTATACTTGCTGTGACAGTCCTGAAAGTTAAAGAAACATTAAAGTATTAGGCATAAATGGCCTTTTAATGATTTCTAAAATGTTTCAGAACACAAAATTTGTAATTGTATCATATATACATGCTACCATATTGATATTTGCTCTCTATATACAATAGGCCTGAGATGAAGACAGGATCATTGAGCAGCATTTAAAATCAAGATCTAAAATTTAAGATAGAAGCTACTTACTGAAGTTGCAGATATATGTAAAATTAAAATGGGTGATGTCACTGTGTCAACAGGAAGCAAGTCAAAGAGATTAACTATATTATTAATGCATTTGTCACACTGCATTTTTTGCCAAGAACGAGTACTGAGAACAAGTATCAAGAAAATAATGCCCGCTGATCAAGTCATCAGAATCCAGGGAGTGGGCCCTTTAAAGCTGTTAAAGCTAAAAAACCCCTCAGCTAGTTGTGTCCTCATTATGTGATAATTTGTATCATGGAACTGTAAGCAAGTTCATCAGAAAAAAATAAGGTATTACAAAAGACTGTATCTGATTATATCTTTATCTACAAAGAAACAAACTGTTGTAGAAGGCATGAATCTAGAATAAGATAACAATATATATATTATTATAGATATATAGATATCTATAATAATAAATAGATTAGTGCACATAATGTTTAACTGCATGACTCCTCCAGAAAAAAGAACACAGCATCTTCATTTAACATCTGACCTACCTAAAGCGTGGAACATTATTTGAGCAAAATGAAGTTTTATATACTCATTGAGGGAATTTTACTATTTCGTTAAATGTAAATGATCTATTGTTAAATATAAAGCAGCTGTTCTTCAAATGTCAGTAACTTTTTAGTGCCACCATGTAAGCAGGCAGTAAACACCTGCAACAGACTGGATCTCCAGTATCTCGGAGCAACCCGTGTAAAGATTTCGTCTCAGAGAAACACGGGAATGAGCTGAAAACATGCTTGGCGAAGTACAAATCAGGGAATTAGCTTTTTTAACCAGGGCTGCACGATTCAGAAACCAAGCAGCGCTGCTGATCTGACAGGCTGACTCCTCTGACGGCCGCGGGACACCCCACCTCAGCAGGGAAAGCCTCCGCGGCGGCGGGACGCCCCCGCGAAACGAGCTGCGCGGCCTCGCCCGCGCCCGCCCTTCCCGCCTGCCTCCGCCGGGCTGCTCCCCCMCACACACAAACACACCGGGGGAGGTGGCGGAGGGCCCTGAGGAGGCCGGCAGCCCCCCTCCCCCCCCGGCCTTTATCAGCCTCTGCAAGTCTCTCCCCGCGACCGCTTCCCCCTCTCTGAGCGGCTCCCCGGGCGCTCCCAGCGCGGGATGGCGGATCCCTGTCAGCAGCGCCGCCATCTCCCCGCGGCRGGCGGCCGCCCGCTCCCTCCCCGCGCCGGGGCCGTCCGCCGCGGCCCGCTGGCACCCGGAGCACGCGGGGAAGGTCAGTGTGAGGCGGGAGCCTGGCGAGCTGCAGCCTGCCGCTCGCACTGACCTCGTRCGGCGCCCGCTCCGCCGCCGCCTCGCCGGTGTCTGCGAGACGGCGCCCGGCGGCAGGGCTCAGCCGCTGGAGGCGGGAAGGATCCCTCCGCCCCCTCACAGCCGCTTCGCCCTTTCGGAGTCGCCTCACACCCCTCCGCTGCGAAGATGGCGCTGCGCCACGTGTCCCTCCGCCCGAAAGGGAAGTAGTCCGTGGGCGCTCACGCCCCGCCGGGGCGAGAGACCCTCGAAGCACCGACCCCCTTGGCACACGACGAGAAAAGAAAAGTCGCGACTTATGTGCAAAGGGCTGCCAAGACGCACGGGCTGGGTTTCAGAACACTGTGCTTTGGTGGAGCCCGTCGGCAAACCTCCGCGGGCAGAACATGCAGAGGAACTTCAGGGACATAAAAACTGCCCCTCCACTGGGAAATCAAGAGGGATCACACACTGACAAAAGTTAAAAATTACCCGGTGGTTCCTAACCAACCTCCTCCTTCTTTGTCAACAGCTAATATTCCTATTTCTGAAACATTAAAATTATTACTGGGTTCTTAGCACAAGTGATGTTGCACTGCTGAAGCGCCTGCTATACATAACTAAGAGGCTAAAAACTGCCATTTGCTACTTTGTTATTACAAAGGCATCAACTCTGTCTCTCAACAATTTGCAATTGTCCTAAGAAATTTTTGCTGAAGGCTTTAAGAGATTTTGGTGGAAGGCTTGCTGCCCTGCAGTCCTTCCCCAAAAGACGTGCTGCTGCCCATTGCAGGAGCCAGGACACCGTGCTATGGGGGCCTTTGGTCTGACCCGTTATGGCCACTACGTTTTTATTTTCAATAGATTTATAAACTTGATTTTGGTAAATAAAGACCAAAGTATGAAACAATTTTACTTCTAAGTAAGAAAAACAAGTACATATGAAAAATTGCTTGAAGATCATCTTTAAGCTGTAAAAATCAGAGTTAATTATTAAAAAGGGCCAAAATATCAGCCAGAAGGCAACAGTAAAATGATTATTTTGCTTAAGACTCAAACATATTTAAAAATCTCCACCAATTTTTGTGGATATCGGTATATAAATTTTCAGCCTGCGACAATGCAATGTTACCCACTGCTCTTTCTGGTTTCATCTGGAATTATATATGTGCCACCCAAGAGAAAATCAGTTCATTGTATCTAACACCAGAAAGTTCCAAAGCAACAGCTGCTGTAAGAAAGAGTGATCATAAGTAAAAGTTTTGGTGCCAGAGTAATGAAATGTTGCTGACTGAAGTTAAGCAACCTGCAGGCAATTATTTTTATAAACTGGATGTATTTTTCTAAATTGTATAATTCCAAAAGAAAAATATGAGAACTTATATATGTAAATGGTCATGTTCATGGCCTTTTTTCACAATTCTTTTCTTGATTAATTYACAGCAGAAAAGATGTTCTTCCCTTTTTTTCACAGTAGCAAGCATTGATTCAGCCAAGGACGTTATTCCAAAAATAACAAGTATTCATACAGCTTCATTCTTTAGAAATAGGCATTTCCTATTCCCTTGCTGAAATTTCATTTCAAAAAGGTTACTTTCTAAAGTTTACTCTAAACCAGCTGGTTGCTTCAAGTCCATTAAGGACTGGCAATAAAAACAGATATATCCATAGGGCCTGTTGTTGCAAATGCTTTTTGTAAGGTTTATAGTGCATACCGCAGTGAACAGACCTATTGAAGCCCAGCAGATCCATTGCTCCTGGCAGTAAACATTACACTCAGGAATTTTATAGAACTGAGCCTTAAAATAGCTTTTTCTTGAATATTTTCTACATTTATAAATAAATCCAGCTAATATCTGCTTTCTAGTACTTAATAAATAATACTAACTGAATCAATCTTTAGTTAGCAAGATACTTAGTTCCTTTGTATTTTTAAGCAAAGAATAGTCTCACTGAATCAATTAGAACACATTCACATTTTAAAATATTTAAAAATAGGATTTAAAATAGGATTTTAAGTCATGTAAGAGAACAGCAGATTCACCATGACACTTGTATTTGTTACTCCTTTGTACTGCAAAAGCATCTAGATGGTATTCCTGTAAGAGAAAGTATTTTATTTYTTTAGTTTCTGAAGGAGAAATGCTGTAGTGTTTACAACGGTTTATAACATCTGCTGAATAGAGTATTTTCTCACTTGCCCATCAATTTACAGTCCCTAAACATGCATTGTGGGTTGCAAATAAACAGTAATCAGGAGTAGTGAAAAAGATGGAATTATATGAAAAATAAAGAGGACCACTTTTTCTTGCATCTACACAGGTATAAATCAAGATTGTTTATTAAATCTCATCTAGTTGTTTCACATCTATGACTTATGTTATTGTATATAACTTAGATACCGAGCATAAGCTGGCAGACTTCCACTGAAGTATATTCAGGATTTTCAATTTGCAACTCATGAAAAATCTTTATTCATAGTACTTGTTTACTGATATTACAAAGTTAATATAGCACATTTCTAATAATGGAGTAGAAGACATAATTATTTTTCCCACTACTCAATCCCGTTTCAATCGGATATAATCACCATTTTACATTTTTTTCTAGAACTTCCATGATTTAAAACTTTTACTTTCTGTCAATTGGTTACATCTCCATCACACATATCAGATGTATAACTATTATTATCCTATATTTTCAGGTTGACAATGTGGGTGCAGAGGGGCTTTGTGACCAAGTCAACAAAGACATTTTGGTTTCTGATGCAACAGCCAAAATCCAGAAATATCCCTTCACTTCAAACCATTGTTTTAAATTCTTATAAAAGATTTTGTATCTCTTTGTTCTTGCTATTGTTGTTTACAGTATATAAAACTAGAAACGCGAAACATTGCAAAACGTAAAGAAAGGTCAGGAACAAATATCAGCAAATTAAGTTAAATATCAACAGAGAGAGTACCAAAAATAATAGAATACTACTCTCTATGATCAGTAAGACCCTCAAATTTGACAGTCTGGAGTTGCCAGGTGAAACAGTGTAATTTTGCTCACATGCTTTATTTCAGTTTAGCTGTGCTAGTGTAATGATTTCAGTCAAAATCTTGTCCTCAATGCAACTTGGATTTTTCTTAAAATTATCAATTTATTTTTAAGTAAAAATTGCCTTTTTAAATTTTGAAATTTCAAGACTGAAGGACTGTTGAAGTCTATCATGTTTCTTTCATAAACTATAATGCTACAAATTTCCACTCTGAAAGTAGCTCACTTTCTCACACTGAATCATCAATGGTTATAATTAAGATTCTAAAGGTAATTTTCAAATTGAATGGTTTTATTAGGAAATTCTTTTATTCAGGAGACAATCTCCTGAATAATAACTTTGCATATAAAAGTATCCAGCTTTTTCATCATTATAAAGGTACATATTAATACCAGTCTTATGAACAGGGTCTTGGTATTTAACATTCTTAGAACTGAATTTTACAAATTACCTATTTTTTTTCAGCATTTCACTGTCACACATATAACACAATCACTGCATCATTAGAAGTAAATGTCAATAAAAAAGTACTACATAGTATTTTCTATCACAACTGCTGTATCTGCACCTTTAACTCACATAGTTCCTATCTATACATGTCACTGTGAATGAGTTTAAATAATAGCTTCAGTCCTTTGCTTTTAAGTCTCTACACTAAAGGTTTTTCTGGTAGAATAAAGATAGAATTTTTATTTTACCCATTGTACTTTAAATCACAAGAAAAGTGACATCTCTGTTTATGATTTACATATCTTAAGTTCATATTCTCAGCAGAGTGCACATGCTTCACTAATAAATAAAAAATAACATGTAAGAGGTACAGTGTTACTTCCATAAGTATGCAAGCAACAGCTGTAGTACAGAGGCAGATTCAGAAATCTGTTATTCCCTCAAAGCTGAAACTGGAATAAAAGTGTCTCAAAAATCACAGGTTCCCTAAGAAGTTATTTAGTAAGTGGTTACTAAATGGTTAGTATCATTTCTTGAAACATCATTATTTTTATATTCCCTCCCATTTTTTTGTACTCCATTTCTGATTTTCGTTTTTGTTTCTGCCCTTACAAATGGTGGCAACTCTTTGATGACCAACACAAAGTAGCCCTCATAACAAAATGAAGCTGTTTTGAAAACAAATTGTTTTCTCTTGTAGCCTCCTACACAGTTAAATTCAAAGAAAAATATTGATGTAAAGCAAGGGGAACAAAGCATATGAAGATCCACAGGGAGAGATCCAGTAGGCATTGCATCTTTGCCTTCTGTAAAGCTGAGAGTAATAGGGAAGTGCAGGACAAAGGGCCCCCTGTTTCACCCTCTGAAAAGGTATTGTATAGATCTGTCAGAGATCATCTTCTCCCTGCACTACTCTATCACTGTTACCTGACTGCCACAATGATGACTTGAATTCTTTGAAGATGGTTTGGTGCTCTGGTGTCCGCTGATAATAGACAGTCTTCTGTTGCTTTCCAAGGGAGTTCTTTTACATCTTTAGGGATATAAAAAAGACATACTGAACATGCTTAAGACATGTTTAAGAACTTAAACCAGACCTATTTAACTTCAGGGTGAATCATACTTCTCTGTGACCGTTCTTTTGTCCACTGTGATGAAGTCACTGTTCCAATGCCTCATGTCCTATGCATTTGACAGCTGTCACTTTGAATAAAAACTGTTATTTATTGGACTTGATATTTCTGACACATTCTGTTGCTATCACCTGATACACTGTTTGATCATACTGCTCTGCTGCTGCGATCACATCATTCTCTGTATTAACTCCTTGTACACCTTGTACCCTCCCAAAGATCTTCTCATTTTCCTGCYGAGGTACCTTGTTTGGGGCTTGATTCCAAAACAGAAGTAGCAAGAAAGGTATTTTGTATACAGARCACTGAACACAAAGATATAAAGGCTCTTCATCTGATTTTATCTGCCACTATTCATCTTTTTCATGAAGAGCGATGAAAATAGTTCTGCCTGCCAGACAGTTCAAAACCTCTTTGTTGTAAGTCTGCAGTGCTGCTGAATTCAGGTCATACACATCCAAAGACACTCAGAATGCAGTTTTATTCTTTTCATGATAACAAGGCAACTAACTCAGTCCATAGGATCTGTAAACCTGACTTTTGCTCAAAATAGGGTATGGAACATATGATCCTGTTCACAGAACCATAGAAAAATACAGGTTGGAAGGGACCTCTGAAGATCATCTGGACTAACTACTTTCAAGCTGCATCTAAGTTCAGTCTTAGATCTGGTTGCTCAGTGCTTTGTCCAGTAAAGCGCTGATTWTCTCTATGGGTGGAGTTTCCACAGTGCCTATGGATAACCTATTCCAGTATTTGACTGCTCTCATTGTGATTTCTTTCCCTCTAATACCTAATTGGAATTTCCTTTGTTGAAACTCATGTTCCCTTATTCTATTCTTTTCTAGTGAGACATTTTCATATGTATTACAACAGTACAAAACACTATATGTGTTCACTAGAAAAAAAAATGTATGTTTTTGAGACACTTCCTCAGGTGTTGAATACATTCAAGAGAATTGTCCATAACAACACCCTCACCTCCTGTGTGATTGCTATGAAAAATTAGTTATAGCCCTGAATTTTAAGACATTCATCTTCCTTTTTTCAGTGTTGCTGTCTTCTTTTTAATCTCTATGCTTATCATGTACAAACTAAACAGCATGCAATATGTGTGTAACATAGTGATTCACTTATTCTTACAGTAGTATCTGTTTCTGATAAAAAGCTATSTAAGTATAACAATTACATTTAAACAAACAACTCTTTAACATTTCTTCTCTAAATACATGGTGAAGATACAAAGAAACTATGCTTCCTGCTTGCCCCTGAATTCTGTTTGCAGTTAAGAAGTTATGTTTCACAGCCATGTGGTCGAGCTAAGTTTTAACCATAACTGCATATCAGCAGTTTGCTATGTCCTCAGTAATGAGCCTGGTTAACCACAAACACAGCACCACTTCTGCCCTTACTACATGGGTGTGTTGTACAAGTTACTGGAGTCAGTTGCTCAGGCAGCTCCTCAGAGAGGTGGAGACACCTGAGAGGTGGTGAAGTATTTCAAAACCTCATGGAAAGGACATGGGACAAATGAGAAGTTTCATAAGTTAGTTTTCCCTGTATTGGTTGGACCTCAGTTCCTGTATAAAAAAGAAAAAAATACAATTAGAACAGGTACTCTACTGTCCTAAGGCAGTACAAGTAGTGCAGATTRCTGATATATAATTTCTTAATAATTTAAGGATGTTTCAGAGGCATAAAAATAATAAACTCTTCCAGTTCTCCCACCAACAAAATTATGAAGATTCTGAAGCCCTGCTCAGCCACTTCTCCTCCAGCTTCTTAAAACTACCTGGATTAAAATGCCTTTTTCATTGGCAAGAACAGATGACAATTAAGTGTGCAAGATTAAAGCACCTTTTGAAGTAGAAAATCAAAAAGTGATGTGCACCTTCGAGAACTGTGGATTTAGCCTCTACCTAAGGGTCATCAAACCTCATATGAAAACAAACTTATGGGCTTGACAAGGCCTTTATTTGTTTTTGCTTTATTTCTGAACAGTCCATGCTGGGAACTATGCTGTTCAACACATTCATAAATGGTCTGGAAAAGTACATAAGACAGTCAGTTAACAGTTATTCAGGGTAGTCAAAATTACAGTTGATTGTGAAGAATCCCAGAATCATCCTACAATATTAAGTGACTGCATAATAAAAACAGATAAGTTTCATTACTGATAAGTGAGAATCAATATATAGGGGAAAAGTAACTCTAACTGAACATGTATGTTTAGGATAATAGTTACTACTTCCCTAACTGTTTCCAGGTTGCAACCAACCTCAGAATACAGTAATTCAACATTAACCAGCTGTCAAAGAAAAAAAAAAAGTAAGAAATTATTGGGAAAACATTACCATGGCATCCTATAAATCTATAGTATCTCCAGATCTTGAATAATGAGAGTTATTCTGGTCATCCCATTGGAAGAAATGATATAATAGAATGGAAAAGTACAGAAAAAAAAGCAACAAAGATGGTCAGTGACATGAAACAGCTTTTGTATGAGAAAAAAAAATACACTASGACTTTTAGCTGAAGAAAGGGCATGATTAATGGGAAAGATAAAGGTCTATGAAGTCATGAGTAGTATAAACAGGCAAAAGGAAATGATGATTTGTAGAAACTTAAAAGTGGCCATACTGGGTCAGACCCAGGTCAGTCTAGCCTAGCATCCTATCTGGTAGCAACCAGGAGTCCAGACACTTTGTAAAGAGAGTAACAATGAGATAAAACACRTATGATGCATATCCTAAGAACTGTCCCAGTCTCCAACCTTTTCTAGTCTGGTCACTTTCTACATATTCAGGATTTCCATGGATTTCTTTTCCAAAATTAATAGGTTTTCTCCAGTCCTCCTTTAAACCATGAAAACTTTTAGCACCCGCAAAATTCTTGAACAAAGAATTTCGCAGCTTAACAACACATGATGTTAAGAACAATTCCTTTCTGTTTATTTTGAATCAGTGTTGTGCTAGCTTCATTTGATGCCTTTCCCTTTCTTGTGTTGGAATACACAGTGAACACTCAATTGCTATCTACCCTGGCCATGCTACTCATGTTTTTCAGATCTCTRTCACATCCTGATCAGGGATCTATGCCCCAGATTGAAGAAGAGTCCTAGTACAGAAGCAATTCCAAACCTTCGATCATCCTCGCTGCCCTTCTCTGAACCTTTTTTAGTTCTACAATATCCTTCATAAAATGGGGTTCAAGTTGCAGGTGCTTCACTTATTTATGCAGTGGTATACCAATATTGTCTGGTTTGTTTTCGGTTTCTTTTATAATAATTCTTAATGTTCAGCTTGGTTTTTTGACTGTTATTGAACATTGACATTTTCAGCTGCCAGTTTACTGCCTCATCTCAAAAGGTCCTTCTACACTTGTTCACATTTGGTTCTCATTTATACTACTCTAAATAAGTCAGTATCATCAGTAAACATTGTCATCTTACTATGCATACCCTTTTACAGACAGTTTTTGGATATATCAAATAGGTTACGAGAAATCCCTTGCAGGACAAGAACCAGGAAGTATCACTAAAATTACTGCTCAGAAAGTTTAACACAACAACATATAGTACTTTTCAAATATAATTAAATTGCGGAAGTCATGGTAACATGTTGTTATGTTCAAAAGTATAAGAGATTTTGAAATTAATTAGATAAATTCATGGAAGATACATCCATAAACTATTAAGCACAATGACTTGGTTTTAAGCTGAGATTCAGAAAGTTGCAAAATGTTGAAGCTAGAGAATACTGGGTGAAGGATCATTTTATATTTGCACTGTTTCCTATACACATTCACTAAGCACTGGCTACTGGACATTGTGGAAGACAACATACTGTGCTATCTGTATACAGTTCAGATGTACACATCTTATCSAGTATGCCTGATTTTATGTTATTAGATTTCTATTTCAGATTATTAATGCTTCAAAAATGTGCTGCATTTTTAGCAAACTTACAAGAAGATACTGTATTTTGAAATGTGCCAGTCAAAAATGATCAAACCTAATTATTCATGAAATAAGAAGTGACTGGCCTTATGTACTTAATGCCGGTTATGCAGGTTGAATATCCATCCTTCTTTAAACCTATTAAAGATTTTTGCATGAGTTCTTATTCTCTCTTTGGATTACTCCAGTTTGAACTATATCCAAAAAGTATATCTGTCCACCGATAAAAGGAAGAGATGTTGATCTTTCAGCAGGCACAGTTTGTTCTAAGGACAGAAGGTTTTGACTTTGAGAGCAATTGATTGGAATTTGAAGACTACATTGCTCAGAAGTAGCACATGTTTCAGAGTGCTCAAAGCATTAATATTCTGTATGTTCTTCCAAACTAAAATTTCTAATTGGGACATCAGAAACTTTGCTGTAGTAGTATCATAATAGAAGACCTATCATATCTCTTGGCAAAATATGTACCTCCCAGTTATTCATGCATGAAGTCCATGACTCTAAGGGTCTCCTCTGGACATATGCTCCCATTTCCATATATCAGCCATAATAAATAATTATTTTCTGAATTCTTTCCTTTAGTGTGATCATGACATATCTGCTGATCATGAAGCAAGATTTAAATAACAAGAAATCAAATACRTTGCTTACATTGTAGGAGAATCATCACATTGTAATTGATAAATTGATAAATTTTCTTTTTTTATTTCCCCCCTCTGGATCTAGTAAATAGTATTAATTTTGAACTTCTTAAATGTGGGGGTAAAGCACACTTGTTCAGTCAGGAAACAAACTGTGATTGTATGGGGTTCACTTTAGGCAGGCACACAGAACTAATGAGAAGTAGATGAAGTGTGTCACAAATGCGCAGGCAACTTAGGTGTTTCCTGTTAATTCTGTAAGGTTTCCAGATGTTGTGGCTGCTATTAAAAATATTGTGGTTGGAGGCTGATTCCTGGTTTACAACAAACTGGAAAAGATTGAGCTTCTGAACTACAGAACTACAGAAGAAAACTGTTCTCCTGGGTCTCATCCCAAAACATAATTTACAGTCATCATACCAAAGGGAAAACATGTTTACAATATATGGATCACATGTGTATGAACCTTCTCTTCTGGAAACTGAAATGTTTAGGTTTCTTTGATTCTAGGGTGGAAAACATCCAATAAAGAGGCAGATCTAGTACATCTAGATAAGGCACACCTAGCACATTAGCACATATAGTAATATGCTGATTCAATGTATTGAAGCCTCAGTTTTTGCAATACAGCTTGTATAACTGGACATTTGAAAACTCTCTTTTCATACATTTACTATGGAACCACTAGGAGTTGATTTTGGCTTACTGTGAAAAAAATATCTGCTATATATAAAATGATGACCAAAAGATGAATGATGTAAACAGYGTTAGCAAAGCTGAAACTCACTTAACAGAGAATCACAAAACCAGGAATACATTGCTAGTAATTGAGGAAAATGTAGATTACAGATTGAAATGCTCTCAATGGCTTATCATCAAACTACATATGGTTTTCCCTGTGGAAGCACAACTCACAATTATCTGCTGAATTTGGAGGAAACAATAACAACACTTAGACATGCTGGGCAGTATTTGTCAGGTGAAACCAAGTGAACCTAAAATGATTTATCCAAGTTAATTTTGAACATAATGGGTAACACTTTCTTCTTAATATCCTTTAAAGTTACCTTATTCTGAAAGAGATTTTCTAATTATAAGAACATATATAAAAACTGTCAATCAAGATGCATATTTTAAATTTCCAGTGTGTAAGACTGCAAAGAATAGGAAAAATAAATAAGATGGTATGATAAAATGTTGGAGAAAAATGTTATGTTGCCATTAATATAGCAGTCTTCTACCTGTTAAAAATAAATACAAAATAAATAGAAATAAAAACATGTTATTTTTAGGAAAGGAATAGTGTAAAATGTCTCTGTTAGGCAGTGATTCCACAACATAAGAATAATACAGTGTTCTGCCTTTTTATTTCTTTAAAACTTTAACAATCAGACAACAGGTGATTATACTAAAAATCACTGGCTTTTTCACTCATCATCTTGCAAAAGTAGTAGCCTTTTGTTCATGCAGTTTCATGTATAAACTCCTTTCCGACACATACCATGAACCCACAGTGCAGCTACAGTGTTAATTTATACCAACACATTTATTTGCAAAAATCTTCTCCACAGACACAGAAAAATACCTRAAGTAGGAAAAAGACCTAACGTAGGCAATCACAGAGCTAGAATGTCCATTCATCAGCACTCAGTTCTGCCCATCCTGTTGAATGGGCTGGATGGGAGTATATTCTCCTGTGATCCCAGGCTTTCCTGACACTGCTGCAAGTTGCAAGAGCATTGTATGTGTCCTCAGCAAGCCCCAGGAATCAGGCATAGCATACAGGTAGGTAGGCTATTTCTCTCCACTGTTGCACAGCATGTAGAGATTTGATATAGCTGAAGGTCAACACTATAAATGAGACATCCTAGCAACTGGTAAATGCTTTCCAGACTGACTGCTTCCTAAAACAACTGTTAGACTATGTTGATTTAATAAGCAATTTGCTTTTACATTAAGCAATTACTCTTCATAATCTATTTTCATATATTCAGGTATTGCTAGTTTGAGAGAGATATGGAATTTCAGTAATACTCATGGTATGAATAGAAATCAGTTAATCATTTTGATCAAAACCTCCCTTTTAAATGTTTTTCACACAGTCTTAGAAAAAATGGAAATTATGGGGGAGGAAAAAGAAATTGAACAAGGTCTATTGGGTCCATAAATCCAGGAAGAATTTAATGTTCTCTTTTCAAGAATATGAATCAGACATTCATGTTCAATAAAAGCCCTAGGGAAAAAAAAAATCTTTAAGTACATGGAGCTTTTTCTTAAGGTTTATGTTCAACAACTGCAAAATTAGGCAGTTTCCAGATCCTGCTTGGCCCAAACTTAAACATGGTCAATTATCAGTATATGACATGGGAAAGATGGCAGGCATTTCTTTCTTATAAAGTATCTGGTAAACTGATCAACATCCTTCTCACATAAAAGATATACCAACTGTATGCTTATAGGTTTTTTTACTCATATAAAAATATTAAATACGTTATTATATATTATAGTTATGTACATTTATATAATTTTATAAATAAATATATATATATCACATATAAAAAATTACAGTTATGTAGGTTTTTACAAAATCCCTACATTTTTGTGTATATTTTGAACTATGGATAGGAAAGTGGAATAGACTCAAGATGAGGAAAGAAAACTGATTAAACATCTATGAAATAGCTCAGATGTTCTGTTAAACATCAGATGTCCTGTTAAACATCAACAAATTGGTAAAAGGGACCACCCTGTAGAAAGGTTAAAAAAAATCTGTCTACACAGCCTCCTGAAAACCAGCTAAGAGACAGGTCAGTAACAGCCTAAACACAGTGTAAACCAAATTTTTAAAGAAGACAACAAATCATTTAAATAAGCTTATAAGCAGGAGCAGTAATAAATGAGATTGGGCAGTAAATAACGTAGATTTAACACTGTGTGTATTTGTGCATTGTGTGTATATATGCCACTATACACACACACACACACACACACACACACACACAAATTATGTACACATGCACCCGCATTTAAACAACTCTGATAGAGCATAAGATAAATTTCTTAAGAGAAACAATAGAATCTTAGTTATGCTACGATTCAAAATTAAATTAAATAGGACAAAACACTTATTAGAGTTTGGCCACAGAATATGAAACAGCATGAAAGTGAAGGACTGTGAATTACTAGCTGTTTTACAAAGACAAAGAATCTAGAACAAAATATAACTCTAAAACCTAAAACAGTGCTGCCTTAAGAAATTATGCCTAAAAGGGATCTTCTTGGTAACAAACAAACCAGCTCTAAACTCTGGGTCCTGCGTAGCTGATTATCACCTAACTTTTCTTCTAAAAGTTAGATGCCCTTTGTGGGAGACTCTCATCCAGATGTTGATTCATGTAAGTATCTAAGACACAAAGGATGTGTTGCCATGTGGTGATGGCACCCATCTACACAGGGAGCGTAAAATGACTTACAGGAATGATGACTTTATAATAAAGATGAAATTAGGTATGATGATTTCCTTCCAAACTGTTTGAAAGATCAACATGCTTTAGGTCCAAGAGGTAAGTCTGCAGTAGACCTCCTGCCTATTTCTTGCTGAAGATTAAAAATAGAGTACTGATCAACAGATTATTAGACTCAGATGATGGTGCATGGACTTGATCTCCTTATGTTTTAGAAAATATACCTGCAGAAGAAGAAATATAATCTAAATCAATGCAAATTCAACAGTGAAGCAACTGGATTAGTGGCGTAGAGCCTACAGATTTGAATACCAGGACTGCCATTTCTGCAATTAACAATATTTTTCATCAGTCTGAAAACTACAGGGTGCACTTCACGTAACCTAATTTAGGATATTTGCATCTCAGCTACCTGCTCGAAAGTTTCTTTATAGTCAGTGGAAAAAATAGGCACTTTTGGGCTGACATTAAATCTCAAGTATTTTAGATGTTTAAAAAGAGAAAAATCAAACCATAAAAATGCCTATTTCTTTCTACTGACTCTAGTGGCAGCATAGTGTGACTAACTCAGATATAGAGGGCTACTCTGAAGAAGTCTAAATTTGATCAAGTGAATCTTAGCCCACGTTTGCAACTAGATGCCAATCATTTGAGAAGATGTTAGTAAAGCATGGCCTCAGACAAAGCTGGAGAGAAAATAATGTGACAAAAGATTTAGAATGTGTCTACACAGCAGAATGCAATGTCACAAACAGTTGAACCACGGAGTAAATAAATCTGGACTCAGTGATGCATCAGCATGACTCTTCTGTTGCTGGAACCTAAGTGAGCTCATTCAGAATTAGGTGTCTCTATCTGGCATAGCAGTATGAGGCACAGACACATCTTCCRATCAAGACTCTTCTTCTATTCACTGTTAATCAATGACTAACAGTTAAGCTATCACTTTTCCACTAGGCAAGCTCCGTGGGATTGAAGGAGGGAAATGTTATCCTCACCGAGACAGATACTTGGAAGAGACGTTTAGGCTGAGTCGTCTGGACTTCCTCCTGAGTTTCTAGATTGTGCATGCCAGAATAGTCACTCTACTTAGAAAAGAGAGCACATCAACAYGCTTTCCTTTTATCAGTGAGTGGACAGCTCTTCAGAGTATTCCAAAGAAATGAGGAAACATCTTTCTCCTCAGTCTTCTCCCCTTTTGAGGCAACTAATTAAGAACACAGGAAACATACTTTGTAATCAGCTTCTGGAAAGTTCATGGTTAAGGGACTGAAGAAATTTGAGGACAGGAGCTATCTTAGCTAACTAGCTTAGCTAGCTTTGTATGTGAGGAGGGAATGCAGAATCTTTGGCAATATATGACAAAGTACAGCACAATAAAGTGATCAGATCTGAATAGGTGTGTTCATAGAAATACTCAGTTTTGGTTTAATAATTTGAAAATTGTTTATAGTCACAAATTTAAACTAAGAAGATACGAGCACTTTAGAGTTCAGAATAGTTTTCAGAATTAACTATTTTCCTTACAAAGATCTTCTTAAAATCATTAATGATATATCTAAGGCAATGGATGACAGGCATATTACAGAGACATATTTTAGCTACTCATCTAACACTTCTGATTTGGAGMGACATAAATTACTGCTCAAAAATTCAAAGATTGTTGGGTCTAATAACATCACATAAAGTATAATATAGTCAACATTTTCCTAAACCTTGTTAAACCTGATGAAAAGATATTATAAATAATAGCAAGTTAAAATATCCAGTCTAAGGCCTATATTAGTTTCCGGGGTTTATTAAAACTCATCCAACTCAATATTGCTTTGTTTTCTTTGCCATTCATGCTGAGGTACAGTGTTATATAAGTCATATAATAACGCCATTATGTAATAATGAGCTAGGGGCATGCTTTTCTTTGCAATGAGTTGTTTTTAAATTCATTTCAACTAAGTCCATCATTTTTGGTTCACCTCCCAGATTATAGACACTGATGGCCTCATTATGGAACAAAACAGGAGCTGGGAATGACTTGAAATRTGCTGACCAGAAGTTTAGACATTATGTAGAAAATATTTATGGGTGCAAAAATGGTGATCAGTAAAGAATCTGAAAATTGGAGGAAAACCTATTGTTCGGTGGACTCTCCTTTGTACTTTACTGTATAATATAATATGAAATAAATTTATTAAATTGTTAGAAATAATTTTAAAACTGTATTAAAGATGAAAAAGAGTCTATAAACATAATAAATACTCATTATTGCTATATTATATGTAATTTAAATATGCTTAACATACGTATGCAATAGCAACTTAACTATTTTTAGCTAAACTCCAGATACACAGATAACTCAGGCAACCACTGAATAATAAACATAACTAGAAAAGCTGAAAATGCTTATTTAAGATGGCAATTTTGCGATGCATCTGCTACATTTGTTTGAATTGTTCTGGCTTCAAGATAGTCTATATTGCTAAAGTATCACTTATTAATGACAGCCACACCAGACTGTCCCCCTTTTGCTTAGTTTATTTTTCTACCAGTGCTAAACAAAACACAAGAGCAAGTAAAAATGATAACATTCTCTTTCTTTTATGTAAGCTACTTTTGAACTTTAAAATTCAGTACATACATAGTTATTCTACTTTTTRGTACAAGCTTCTTGAGAGCAACCAGCCATTCTTGAGGATAACAGGCTATTCAGTGTAGCCAAGAATGTGGCAGATTCAATGGCAGAGATGAAGTAGTAAACAGGGATGCGGGATGGTCAAACAGGCATCTGAGAAGGAAGATGGAATGAATGAAAATTTAACAAAAAGGGCTAACACGGGGCATCGAGAGCTAGTGGAAGTTCATCGGGAGGGCTCAGGGAAGCAGCAGCACTTGATAATGGTATTYGATTTAGGGTTAAAACATCTAGGTAACAAGTTTTGGATCTCTTAGCACTCTTTAGAAGTGTCTTAGCTGGCAGCTGTTCTGAGAACACTACCCTTCTTTAACCTCCCTCATCCCATACAATAATCTATTGGCACATGCATACCCTAGTTTCTCCTTGAGATCAAACTTTAGGGGAAGGACCTTGAATTATGCAGGAAACACACATGGTGATGGGATATTCTACAGAATATTTGGTTACAAGTTTTTAATAGGATTTTTCATTCTTATCAGATATAGAGGAATGAAAATTAGTAGTTAGCTTGGTATTAGTTATTTTAAACTTTATGTATATTTTTATATTATACATTTTAATAAATATTTATAAATTTATATTTTTAAAGTTATTTAGAATTTATCCACTGATATTGCATAGCTTGTTTTCAGTGGGGCACTAGATTTTTCACTGCTGAGTTTGCTGCATGGCATATTTTGGCGAGAGGAGAAGCAGCATGATTTGGACAAATACAAATTTTGACAATTGGAAAGGTAAGTGGTTGGAAAGGTCTGGGGTTTATGTGAGGGGGTATATAGCTGTGGAAAATGATTTAGTATTACAGATAGAAAAATTTCATTGCGAATGAAATATAAAATAATTTTTCAACATTTTATTCAGCTTCTCTTTTCTCTGATCAGCACCTCTGTCCATTGTTTTTGAATGTATTTTATGTTCGGTAGCCTACTTTCTGAGATGGATCTCCACTCTTAGCAGTACATCCTGCTTTTGTGATTACAGTCCAAGAGCGCTGATTCACTGCTGTTGTCTAGAATCAAATTATATTAAAAAGTATTAGTTCTGAAATAAAGACTATTATGAGAAGGCATCATGTCTCACAGTGCAGTTTTATTATAAAAAGATAACTACCAAAATGACCATCAAGATCCAAGTACATTTTGTCCATAAGCAAGTAAACAGTCCTGCTGAAACCTTTATTCCCTGTCTACCCTCCCTACCATCTTTAACAGAAAATATATTACATTCATGTCAGTTAGAAGGGCTGTATGGCAAACTAGTAATAAAAATTAAATCAAAAATGCAAGCAAACTGATTGATATAACCTGGTGTCAAGAAAAAGGCTAGGTGGCACTTTGTTCATTTTCATGTGTCTTGATAAATCTGAGTATTTCATTATAAATAAAAACTGCTAACCTATTTGAAATTTTTGGCCTTTTGTTTCACTACTTGCAGTAATTCCATAACTGCACTCCGATTTTTTACATGTCATAATTATAATATTTTAGCTAAGGAAAATCGTTGGTGAATCAAATACGTAAACAAAGCCCTCTTGGAACATCTCAGGACTGCATGATCATTTTGACTTCACAGGAATTATTTTGTATGTGTAAGAGTTCTGCCCAGAGCTAAATGGCAGAGGAAAACATGATGTTATGTTTAGGACACTGGTAGGAAATAAAATGCTTCTAAGTTTTGTTATTCCTATCCTCCTAAGGAACCTTTATTTACTTGAAGTTTATATTTCTCAGGTCCAGAATGTGAACCTTTTACTTCCACTTGAGCAAATGCCTCACATAAGCAAGAACAAGTGGGACTGCTTTCGTGGGAAACAGCTCACTGGTGTAAAACCCGGGCTCGTGCCATTTAGCTTTAGACACTTCATATAGGTGCCTAACTTAAAATCTATGGTTTGTTGACTCTCTGGCCAGCTTCCTGTTCTGAATGACCCTATCAGGGCTGCTTTTTCTTTTCACTGACACCAGAGGCAATGCAAGGAAACAGACAAGACACTTAGCTATTGAATTTAGGTATCTAAAGTTAGGCATTTCAAGTACTCTCCAGTTGCGACTGTATTACATAACATCAGAGACAATGTTACATAAATGATATTTTCTTTACATTCCATTCCATGAGCCTGAGAAATTGAAGGCTAATAAATAATCTCATTAATAAAAAGAAAGATAAATTATTTGATTTGATACATACAAAAGTGATCTGTATACATAAGATCATTACACTTCATAAAGAAGAAAAACTGGAATTACATTTTGTTTTATCTATGTTCTTAGGGGCATTATTTAAAAACTGAATCTGTAGGAGAGATACGAATGTGAATATAATAYAGTACAAATATGTAAAAATGTGATTTCCACATAATTATATATAACATGCTAAAGAAGCAAGACAATCTACAGTCATTTTGAAACTGATAATCTTGGTCACACTTATTGTTTTCTGCAGAGTATCAAGGATCTCACCCTTTTACAACTGCAGTGTGTTGCAGCAGCTTCGTTTAATCATAGAGCCTTGAAGCAGCTCCCTTCTGCCAATCCTTGCAGCCGCATTGCTGCTTTCAGTTCCCTATATAAGAGGAAAGTAGATTTCAGCGTGCAGAAACTGCATGAAGGGGACAGAGAAGAAGGGACAAAGCAAAATTATATCCTTGAAAAGGCCTGTAAGAACATAAAGTATGTGGTTATAGCTGTAGACATATATTCATATTCCTTCTTATTATATTTACTCTGCTGTTGATTCACATACAATCCATAAGCATGGATGTTCTTAGCAAATCTTCAACAGAAAAGGGATGGGGGGAAATGCAACCACTGAAATGGGATTCTGCAGTTAAATTGGTGTGTGTAAAACAGGAGGTCATGCTAGAAAAAAAAAGACCCCTTCCCTGTAAGTCACCTGCAGAGACAATGCCTTCTCTCAGAGACTATTTTGTCTTTTAATATTCAGTTCTCTACACTGGCACAAAGARGGAGAGAAGAAAGGAGAGGAAGGTCCTTGATTTCATTAGATTTTGAATTTCCCTCTGGAGATGCCTATTTATCTCTGTTGACAAGATCAGAAGCTTAGGGTAACTAAGCTACCATATTAGGTGCATCACTTGGCTTCTTTCAAAGGCATTTAGGATTCTACATTCAAAGCCTAAAGGAGAGCAATGTAAAAGGAGTATGTACCTAGACTTACAGGCTATCCATTCTAAGTTAAGAATTCTTATGCTTACACTACTCATTCTTATGCTAAAATAAAATCCAATATACACTAAATAGAAAACTTTGGGTCAGATCCTGACTTTGTTTAAATTGCTGTAGCTCCATTATCAGCAATCTATTCTTTAGTTTCAAAAACCATTTAAAGTTGCTAAATGACAACAATTAGTTTCATTTACAAAATCCAAAGAACTGAATAGCAAGAAAATGAAAAATCCTACAATTATCCATATGATAAACAAGCACACTGGATCTAATTCTCTGCAGGCTAAAATACAATATTAGCATTTACATAGAATAAAAATGAATGCAAAGTGGCTGAAAATGCCAACATTCAGAACTGGTAAAATTTTACATCCAGCATACAAAAGCCTTCAGTAATTGCATAAGGTGTAGGACACCACAGTTTAMGACACGTGATGATAGCAAAATTGATGTCATTGTTACCTTTCTACTAATAATCGTATACATGGTTTATTACACAATATTTATTAAATTGTTGACTTATGGCAAAATGAAGCTTCTTCACAGGCATTTTAGGCCAAGCAGTAATAATATCAACAGGCTGTTTTTGCACATACATACTTTTAAAATAGGATTTTGTATTGCATTGTTATTGTGATATAGTATATGAAAGAATAGGCCAAAGTCTTCTAGGATGATTAACAGCTTAGAGTGCTTCTGTTTTTGAATAAGCATTATGTTTTCAAATGCATTTGCAAACATGATCTAAGTAACCTAATTTTATACGGAATTCTCCAAATGTAGCCAAGGAAAGATAGACATGAAAACACACTACATACATAGTCTCTTCTGCTTGATCTGTGCTTCTTTACAGATGGGAATTCTGCCACTAAATTCAATGAAAACAAATTTTGCCACATGTGAAAAGTACTATTTAAATGTGCATTAGCCAAAATGTTTTAAAACTCAGCCTACACTTTTCAGTTTCTTTGGGCAAATGCCCAGTACCTTTTTGAAAAGCATGCTCCCAAGGATATCGAAGGGTATGTCATCTATAAGTGACAGTCACTCATCAGACAACCCTAAACTAGTAGCTCTCACCTAGCTGAGATATTGTTACCTCTGTAGCTGTGAAATAACAAAATAGCAGCAAAACCCACCTAAGAAACTGAGTAACTACCTGGTCTTGTAGCCAACACAGAGCTCTGCACTCCCATAGCTACACTGCTGTCCCTAGATGAGTTACCTAGATGAGGTGAAGTCATGCAGTAACCGCAATATGGACTCAATCAAAACAGGTCACAGAGAATTAATGTTGCAGAGTGATGATAAGAGACAAACTTCTACAGAACTGAATAAGAGACAGAAAATACGAGGGAAGAAAGTTGTTAAAACTTATCCAGCAGATGCCACAGCACCCTATCTCTGGTTATGTTAAAGATTGTTAATGGTCTGACAGAGAGGGCAAGCAGTCAAGTGGCAAAACATGAAGATGACACAAAATAATTCAAATTAATCAAGACCAAATAAAACAGGACTTTCAGAGAAACTCAGTGAAGTGAATCACCTCCTAACTGTTTGTTTGTGTTAAGTCTGCAATTAATCTAAATCCTTAACATTTTCAGGCTGCATTTTTGCATGTGCAGAAAATCAAAATATGAACTGAAGAGGAATGTTCTGGGAAATTCCAAAAAGCATACAATCTTAAAATTATTGTCTTATTTATTGCACAAAAAGTACATCTGGATGTAGGAGAAGTTTTGTCTTATCACACAAAGATAACATCAATTCTGTTGTCTATATTAGCAAAATGAAAATACTGTATCTCTGTATGTATTTGTACAATATCTAACACATTCATTCTGGTTATGATTGAATTCTTTGGGCATTTCAATAATACAATTATTCTAAAAAAAATTACAATCTATTATGTATTATATAATCTTTTTTTTTTTTCTGAAATAACGAGTAGCAAATTAAAACAATGGCATGGATTGCTTTAACTACTCTTCCTTATATATACCTTTTTTTTTTTTTGCCCTCTGTTCATCTCCTTGCTGTATTTTTCTGCTTTCTCTACTGTTACACTTAGGATATACTAAATATGCTTCATTTATGCATTGAAGTCTGTCAATAATGCAACTCACTATGCATAAAAGTAAACACTTATTTAAATCTTTGCCATATAAGGTTTTATCCATGCTTGGGCCTACCAATTAATTATATGTTGTACAACGTCTAGTAAAAAAGAGCCCTGAGCTTTACCGCTACCAAAACACCAACTACTACTACAACAATGACAACAAGGACGGAAGGGAAAGATCACTTGGATTTTAAATCAAAGGAGTGAACAGTGTCATGTAAGTTAAAATATCCAATGGGAACATCCATAGTATTCTATGAAGTATGTGGAAAAACACCATCAATTAAAGTGGAGCTCGTAACACCAGGTGATGTGCCTGCACATGCACAGTGATTACAGACAGCTACGAGCACTGAGGGAAAAGCCATCAATGAAAACACAGCCTGTAACACAAAACGGTCTCCTTGTACATATGTTGTGGTTACAGACACCTTCAAGCACCGGGGTGGAAAAGCCACTGGTGAAAGTGCAGCCTGTGACGTGAGGTGATGTCCCACCTGAGACGTGAGGTGATGTCCCCACACACACATGATGGTCA
>NW_020451081.1:145793-146994 GCF_003343035.1 Apteryx rowi
GCACCGAGCCGCGTCCCTCCGGCCCCGGCACCCGCAGCCCCGCGGCAGCGCGGCCCCAGCGCGCTCCCCTCGCACCCGCCGACCGCCAGCGGCGCCCACCGTAAGTGCCGCCGCGCCGGGGGGACGGGCGGGCTGCCCCGCTGCGGGTGCGAGCGGAGCCCCGGGCGGGCGTTTCTGGCGGGGCGAGCGGGCACCTTTCCTCGCAGAGATAAATCGCGGGGGGCAGGTGGCGGCGTCGTGCCTCTGGCGCACGAGTCGCTCCTTAAAAGCGACCGTTGCCTGAAGTGCCCGCCTGACATCCGGTCAGCGCGGGGGTTCCTCGCGGGGAAAGTGGCCGAGGCGCGCGTGAGTGAAAGTGAAGTGCATGCACCGGGGAGGACCGGCCGCGATGCTGCCTGGTGCACCCTATGTCGGTACTTAGGCGCTTAAAGCAGGTTATTTCTGTCCCTTTTTAGCGCTTGCAAATCATCTTAACCGGGAAAGTTGATTTACGTGTTTTTTTTTTTCTTTAATGCTTTGTGTACACGAGTTGTTTTTTCCCTTGGCGAGATGGAGGGAAATTGTGTCCACAGCGGTCTGCCTTGAACTGTTGTGAGAGACCGGGTCCCGTATCGATCTGGATATAAATACCAACAACATCAAAAGGAAGCATTGATCTGTCGCTTAATAATTTGTGCTTGGAAGTGTTTTGCTGAATGTGGAAGTCTTTGACGTTTCTTATTCATTTGCAAAGAGATAGCGAAAAGGTCGCTGTTTTTTTCCCAGTAAAGACCATGCGAAAAGGAAGAGCAAGAGCAGTCCTCGCAAGGTCATCACACCCGCTGTGAAAGCAGAAGTGCTACAGCTCCTTGCGATTGCTTAATTAATGTTCTTGCTGGGTGTAAGAGATTTTTATTTTTTAAGCCACGCCAGATGTGTTCGGGATAAGCTTTGAGTCGCATTTGTGAAGGGGTTGCGCTCGTCTCGCTCCTCTGATGCGGTAGATGCACGGTGGCTTCGCCGCGCTCCTGCTATATGCTTGGGAATAAGACGAAGTGAAAATGGAGGTGGGAGGAGATAACAAAAGCCGGTGTGCAATCCAAGCCGTTTCCCACGCGAAGGCGTGAGGAGGAGGGAGAGGAGCCGGCAGGAGAGAGAATTTCATTTCAGGGGATCAAAACAAAGGCGGAGCAGGTGGAGGCAGAGCCCGAGCCGCCGTGCG
>NW_020451081.1:147165-203066 GCF_003343035.1 Apteryx rowi
GTCCCGCCGAGCCGAGCCGCGCTGCGCGCGCGGGCGGAGCTGCCCGGCGCAACTCTGCGCGCAGGCGCCGCTGGAAAACGCGTTGCCCGCGGCGCATGGAGCCGGGAGCGGGGCTTGCCCGCCGCTTCCCGCGGGGGAACTTTTCTTCCCTCCCGTGGGCGGCTTCCTGGCGCTGCCGCTAGTGACTGCGAGGGGAGCGCGCCGCCAGCGCCCCTCTGCTGCGCGCCCCGGGTCGGGGCCGGCCGGGGGGGTGGAGTGGGGCTGCCCAAAGGACCCCGCCAGCCCTGGTTGCTCTCCCGCCTGCGCGGACACCGCCAGCGCCGTCCACCCTGGCCGCCCCCGCCGCTCGTTGCCCTCTGCGCGGCTCCTCGCTGCCCCCGGGCCGGGCGCCCCCGGCTGCGGCCGGCTGCGGCCCCCACGTGGCGATGCGGGGCCAGAGGGATGGGGTGCAGGCGGGGTGCAGCCCTATAACTGCCTTAAACCCGCGGGGCTGGCACCGGGGGGGGGGGTTGATTTTGCAGCCCGGCTGCCCGCCCCGCTGCGGAGGGGCCGTCTGGGGCACCGACCCCAGCCCCGACACCGGGCAGCGTCTAACGCTGCCGTCGGCAGAGCGGGGGGAGCAACTGCTTCAAACGCCGGGCTGGCCGAGTGAACGAGAAGCCGTGCAGATAACAGAGTAATTAAAAAGCCTGCCCTTTTCATTAAAATTGAAATGTGATTACTTGCACGCCAGAGCCTTCGCCAATTAGTGGAAGGCTGAATGTACGAACAAATTCTGCGTTCTTGTAAAGAAGATGCTAATGTAACTGATGTATTTAAAAGATAGAGGTGGTTTTCCCAGGCAACTTCACTGGCAAATTTTTTTAGCAGTATTTTATGGCAAGTATTTCTGGGGATAGGAGTACCGTTCCTTCATTTATTTAAAAGCTGAGCTCTTGGAGATCCCACTGCCTCTTTAGATAGAAGATAAAAACATAGACATTTATTAACCGGAATATGGTAAGGAACAAAATCTTCACATTCAGAGGGAAATAACTATCTGAGAAATCTCCATCTTTGTAAAATGTATATTCAGTGGCCCTTTTGGAATACATGCTTACTGGTAGTTCACTTCCATGGCACATTTTAGGTTCATTAGTTTTCACTATTACCCTTTTGATAGGAAGCTTTTTTAAAGAACGCAGTTCATGTAACATTAGTTTACTTGAAAAGTCCTCCAGTACAGTGTTAGAACAGCACTATCCATTTCAGGTTTGTGGACTGTGATCAATTTTAATTAAAACTTTAATTATATTTTGCCTCTCCATTCAAACAAAGCATAAAATAGTCTGGGCTAATGTTGCTGTCAAGGAAAAATAAGTAAACATGTTCTTAATCTTCATTATATATTATTCCTGCCTTTTAGTTAAAGGCTGAATCCTCTTCTTGGACTCAGAAGGAGTTTTGCCATAAACTTGTGTGATGTAGAACTGCAGTATTTGATTGTTTTTCTAGGTTGTCCTATCTTCTTGGCATACCTATACAAAGAATTGCACCACTGACTTTTCACCTTTTTGGGAAATCACTCGTGTTTGGGAAGGTCCAGCTATTGAGCTCACGTCAGCTGTGTCGTTGAACAACACATACTTCAGACTAGTACAGCGTTATGTAACCTCACAACTGCATAACAAATGTCAGTAATGTCCCCATTGCTTTCAGTCCCCTCTCGCTATACCCTGCGTACAGTCTGCTCGTGTGATCTACCAAAAGAATCACAGTTGATATCGTGCTATTTGTATAGTACCACCAAGAAAAAAAAAATCCAGCCCTGGCAGAATGGTAAGGCAAAGTGTAGCTAGGGGTAAGGGTAGAACAGGACTAATAGGAATAGTTGGAATGGAATGGAGCAGAAGGGAGTGGAAGGCTGCGGCTTCAGCTCGCAGGAATGCTGCTGGCAGGGGTGCCAGTGGGGCAGCGAAGCCGCCTCTGGTGCTGTTTGGAAAAGGAGCCGCACGTGTCCCTGGGCGCGACCTCCTGCCGCGCGTCCGATGGCGCACCGGGACCCCGGCCCGCCGGGTCGCTCGTGGTGCGCACCCTCTCGAGGGCGTGGGAACGGCCGCAGCGCCCCAYGACCGCCGCTCCGTCCGTGGGCCGGGACGGGGCAGCCCTCTAGGCTCTTCTGTCTGTTCTCTCAATACAGCTGCGGGCAGGATCTAAGTCTAAGAATATAGATTACTTTTAACAAACGCATTGAATACAGTGAACTTTACTTTGGGAGCCCCCCAAATTGTTTACTTTTGAAGCTGTCCTGGTTTTGTTTTTCAGTTTTGGAATTCTAATTTTATGTCTGGCTGCAGCGTGTATGTATGCTTTTTTTGTATTATATCTGTGTCTCACATTTGTATTTTAGGGATTCAGTCCTGTACATTTCCCAGATTCCTGTGAATTTTCAGAAGTTTGTGTCAGTGGGGTAAATAATGCAGGCTACTCTATGGGGGCTAACTCTAACCATGAATTAAACAGCAATATACACTAGCCGACATCAGAGTTATAAAATGTAAAATATGATGGGTACATTGTTTTTTAAAGTAGTTAGAATTGAAACACTTAACACACACCAGGAAAGACTGTGCTTCTTGCCTGTGTTGTAAAATATTTTCAGCACTAGTCTTCATTCTTCTGCTTTCTTTTTTTTTAGTGCAAGCTGTTTTGCCAGTGTGGACTGGGGATAAGTACCCTTTAGAACTGTCTAAACAGATACTTGTTTYGGAGCTTTTTTATTGCCAATGCATTCCGCCCTTTTCCTGTAATTTTGTCTTACGCTAACAGAGAAGAGCAACTATGTGGACTTCCTGCATTACTTCCCATGCCTAATTTTGGCTCAGGCTTTATTGTAATGAGCCTAGACCATTTCACCTGTCCCCGTTCTCCTGCAGGTCCCCATTACCTGCATTTTGCATGCCTCTTGCCATCCTGTACATCCTTTGCCTTTTTCTTGTTTCCTGTGGAGTGTAATTTTGTTCCTTCTCTGATTTTTTGTGTGCCTTAGTTCTAGCTATGGATCTCTTTTCTCTTTACCTTTTCTCTTTTTTTCTTCTTTACTGCTTATTTCCCTTAATTCTTGGGAAAGATCATGATTTATTCTACAGCTTCTGTATGTGGCATCACTACGAGTATAGCCTGGTACAAAAGTACAGCACAAATAAGGATGCTGTGAGCATGTGAGCTGTGGGGTGTGAGGCTCCAGACGGGCTCCTGTCGCAGGGAGGCGCTTGCTCAGCTTAGTTCCAACTCTTGTCTGTATTCATAGAAAGAAGGTATCTTATGTTCTGAAATCTTGTACTATTGCTTTCAGAGTAATAGCTACAATCCTTTTCAAAGATAATGAAACAGATGGTAAAAAAAGATAATGAATTATCCATATTGCTTTGTAAGTTATGATGTAAGTTGCTAGAAATATATATATATATATATATAAAATACATTTTCTTTAATTTGTCTTTTAAACTTTATGGGGGCATTATCAACAGGGTTTCAGCTCTTAGCAGCTTTTCCACATTTATATGCGAATATGACCCAAAGAACAATAATACCCATGTAGGAAATTGAGGCAGGTTATTAGAGATGGTCTCATAACTGGATGTTGTAGAAGCAATTAATTTTAAGGAGACAGTTGAAGGAGAAGATAGGAAAGACTTGACACTCAGCTTCACTGATGTATTTATAAAAATATCTAGCTGTTTTTCTTCATGATTGTTCCTCTGAGGAGGATAAAGAACAAAGTGTATTTTCTAAAATAAATTGTAAAACCGCAATCAATTAAAAATACATGGTGTTCATTGAAAGTGAGATGAGAAATGCATAGTTTGCTGACCTAAAAATGATATATTCTGAAACTCTAATATCAAGGACAAAAGAAGTGGTGTTTTGGATCTTATCAAAGGTTTTCTGCTTGGAACAATCCCCATTTACGTCAGATTTTGGATCCCAGACTGTACAAATTTAACAGAAAACATTATTATAGCTTCACCAGTTTCAGTATTTTGAAAGAGCAAGAGTTTGATACATTCCTGAGCTTGTTTATGATTTTTGAGGTAATGGTTATGAATCATTTGAGGTAATCAAATGGATCTTTTAAGGTAATGATAGTCTAATAATTTCCTGCAGGAAAATAAAACATTTTAAAACATTTGCTTTTTCATCATAGAGCCATTTGATGAAGAATACCTACCTAGTCAGCACCGCACAAGTCTAAATTGATATGCAGGAAGAAAACAAGCTGTAATGGTGATTTTCATAGCTTTTAGATTAATATATATGAGAAACTAAACCTTTTGATGAAAATGACTTTTAATCACTTTTGACTTGCAGCTGATTTAATTTTAAGCGGTTGACAATTTCAGAATAACATCACTGTTTTTTTTGGCAGCTCACTGTATAGTTTACAGAATACCAGAAAATCATATAAAAGGTTCACTGGTAATCTCTTCATTCTCCTCCTTCCATTCCCATTTGAGTGAACTGGAATTTCCCCATTTATTTTAATAGGAACAGAGTTGTGCTTCACCTATGTTCCAGTTCAAATTAAGAATTATATTCAAATTGCATTCCATTCAGGTGTTCAGATTATATTCCAGGAGGGAGAGAATCTCTGTAAATATTTCTTGTCCACTAACTTAGAACTTCTCAAAGGTGATTGATGAAAAGACCTAGAAACTGAGATCCATAGCTTGTAAATGGCATATTAACTACTTTTTTTTTTTTTTGGGGGGGGGGGGTTTGATCATACCAACATATTTTCATACTGTATTTAGGCCTAAGAAAATAGTGGAATTTTGTTTAACTCATGATGAGTTAAACCAACCAATATAATATCAATCAATGGAATTACCTTGATTGTTCAAACTTGGATGAGGAATATCTACTCTTTTAGCACTGTACAAGTCAAAATGTGTATGCAGGAAGAAAGTGAGCTGTGATGGTAATTCTCATAACTTTTAGACTAATATATATGAGGCACTAAACTGTTTGAGGAAGATTCCTTTAAATCAGTTTTGACTTATAGCTAAATATAAAGTTGTGTCCTAGAGATGAAAGGTTTTAGATTTATAAATGTTTTTGAGGGACCATCATGGGAATTTTAACGAGGTACCTAGCACAGTCCATAACATTTGACTGAGCAATAGCTCTATCTATTTTCCTGTTAATGAACAACATATGCATTTTTTTGGAAAAAAAATGTCAACTTGATTTAAAGATCACAAGTAATGGAAAATTTATGACATTTCTCCCTAATCTTTTCTAATAGTTAATTACCCTCAATGTTAAAGCTTACAGCTTACTTCTTCTTTGTAAACCTCATTACCAGTTCTTGAGACAATCAGTCCTGAAGTAATTGAAAAAATATTAATCTTAAATAGGTCAGCTGTTGAGCCAAGTGCCTGTAAAGCATCTCTAACTTGATTTTAGTATTTAAAAATAATTTCACAAAGACAGTATGTCACTAGAAATGATTTATATATATATATATATATATATATATATATATATAAAAAAGATTAGTGTTCTACTTAGTAAAAAACATTTTTACTGCAAAGGAACCATTAAATCATTCCATATGAAAATGGAATTAAATGGCGTGGAAGAGAGCTGAATAATATCGTTTCTGTTGACTGCATTTGAGAATATCTGTGTATTTAATGGAGACTTTATTCAGAATAGAGTCATCTAAAATTAGAACATCTTGTTTGTAAAAGCTCTTAGAATACAGCATATTTCTGTGTATTCTTATCTGCTAAATTTAGAATTATAAAGTAACTGAAAGACTCTTAGAGGATGAAATTGGGGATAATAATTAGTCATTTGAATGAAAATGCTTGTGGTTTTTAATAGAAGTTGATAAATACAGGAAAAAATGTGATTTTGTAAAGTTAATAAAATTTAACATTATTATAAGGCCTTGCAACTGGAAGTAAAACCTGCTTATATAATGGGTAACACTCCAATAATTTGTTTTCTTTAAGATTACTAATAACCAGCACATATCTGATTGACATCAGTATAGTTAATGCTGTTTTATTGCAACAGAGCATATTCTGTACTTTTGTAAAGCGGTCATTTTTCATTTAAAATGTACATTCATCAAATGATACAAATGAGTACAGACATTCAGGAATTGTCTTGAAAATAACTGTCTTCAATTGAATAAAATGCTTTCAATCTGAAAGTATGGTAGCCTGAAAAGGAATTTAGTTTGATAAGTGAAATATTGGATCATATTGATGTTTTCTGCAAAACAGAATGATTTATATAGAAGGGCTGTATCTTCAAATGTATTCTRACTAAGTTTAACCTGTATTTTTTCACCTGTATTTTTTGCACCTGTCTGACTTAGATATGCTAGTAATCTTGGATCTGATCCCTTAATTGTCAGTGTCAAAGGATACTCTGGAGTGCACTGATGGGCTGCAGTCCGGTCCTTAGCATCCATGTGGAATAAGAAAACACAGAATATTAGTATGCTTTTTGGCTTTGAAATCAGAATGTTGGATGTTTCATCTTGTTTAAACTTTTATATTATGCATTCTTAAATGTCAAATGGTCGCAGACTGTTTTTCCCATGTAAGTACATAAAATATACCTTCTTCTATCTATGAATTTCTAATGATGTAACTGTATAACTGAAATACCTAAGTGTCTAAGAGAAGTAGGTACTAAGACTCATTTCCTTCCACGAGTTTGGTAAGTAGATCATAAAGTAACCATTATTATTCTTCATTTAAAAAGTTTCATTTACAAGAGCTTTGTCTGTCTATGGTACACCATAGGGAAATGTTTAGCTATTTAGTTCAGTGTCTATCTTTTTATTATTTTGTTTCTGATTTGGGGAAATCAGAGGGTTGAGAGGCACTCTGACCCTATTTTTGTCAAGTACCTACCACAAAGAATTGCTGCTGGCACGCAGATCAATAAGTAATATTAGTTTCTGCATGGTTAAGAAGTGAACATTACTCATGGAGGCTTCCCGCTCTGTTGCATGAGAGTGTAATCCTGAAGTGTCAGCAGGTACTAACTCTGCCTCATGTCTTACCTTGACCTTCAGCTCCTCCTGATCCTTTTTTCCCTCCTTCTCTGGCTCTGCTTCCTCTCTCCTTTGATGCTGCTCCAACAATCTCCTGTTTCCTAAGAATCGTTTTGCTCCTTAAAGATGCCTGGCCATGCTTGTTTCACCTTGCTGGATGCCCCCTTCAGCTTTCTGCATTTTAACTCTGTTTTTTTTGTTTTGTTTTGTTTTTAAATCGTAAGCTTTATAAAACGAGGATTTGGTCTTTATATATGTTCCGGGAAGTGCAGCTGTATGTATATTTACATTGCTATGCAGATAAATATTCATATTAAAATTTTAACGACACAGGAGATGCAGTAACTACAACCTATGCAGAAAGCTAAGGTGCCTATTCAGGGATTTCGTGGAGTGACTCCAGACCAATCCATGTCTGGTAGCAGTGGCTGAGTCCAGCTTCTGTAAAGCTGATTACGATACGTTCATTCTGCGGTCACTAGGCTGTGAATGCAGTACGCTGACACACTCAAACTAGCCTTAAACCGAGTATCCTGTGTACCGCAGCATTCAGGACATGGTACAGAGCTCGGCGTGGGGTATGGATTTGGGTATTCATCCTGCTCTTGAATAGGTTTTGCAGACCACTGCAGTCTGCTTTGCCCTGACTGGACTGTTTCTGGGGACAAAGCCAGCAAGTTTAAAGCTAGTTGAGGCACACACTCTGCTGCGGTTACAGCGGCTGCAACATAGGCATACCCAAGAACATGTTCTAAACATCTGAAAACATGTTGTTGGTGGTTTTTTTCCAAATATTTCTAGAGTGATATTTTCAAAGAGATGTCTGTAAGAAATCATAGTACAGTGTGAACAGGTGTTGAATACAACTCTGTTCTACCTATGTGCCTGTCTCCTTTGCCTGTTTAATCACTCCCTTCAGTGCCCTAGCTCCCCAAATCTTAGTGCAAGGCCCAGTATGTAGGTCTTCTTAAATCTGCATAGTTCCAACTGCAGGATCAGAGCCAATACTTTTGATTTTTCCTGGGTTGTGGAATGACAGGGTGGGAAGGCAGGATGTAGAAGATTGAAAATTTTGTAAGAATTTAGCATAGCATATTCTGTGTTTTTTGTTCCTGTGCACTGTTATCAACTGTCTATCAGTATGTACATATAACTTAATGCGTAACATCTTAACTTTATCTGGCTTAACAAAACCTATTAATGCAAATTCTTCAGTCACAGATTGGTTTGCTTTCTTTAGACAAGAATGAGCAGGAGAACTCTGTTTGCTAGTTAATTGATATTACTTATGAAATACATTATTTAGATTACTACCTCCTTTAAATATTTTTCACTGATTGTAGATTACTTATAGTATGCAACTAAAAGAAATAAGAAACAATTTAATGGGTTCTAAATTGTTGCATGAAGAATCCACAATAAATATAAAATRATCAAGTGATTTGTTTTTCACTATCAGACAGTCCTGTCATTGTTTTGTGTTGCTGTAGTTTTAGCCTTGTTGAAAAACAGTCAATTTAAAATAAATAATAAAGATAACTGCAACTTCATCTGCTTCAAATATGTGGGGAAAAAAACTGTAGCTAACTGTGGCTTGAGTTTGAGTGGGTGCCTTGTGCTCCTTAAGTTGGCTGAGGTTGAGACAGTAAGATATTTAGAAAACTCCACCTTCTTCCTTTAAATCGCAAGGTGTTCAGGGTTGTAATACGTGTCACACATGTCATTCCAGTTGTTTGCAACTCCATATTGCTGACAGGAATATATTAGTAATCACCATTAACAATATATCAATGTCAACCCATCTATATATGTAACCCATGTACAGATCTACAGATGTAACCCATCTACAGGTGTAAGAAGTGGTTCATGAAAGGGTTGCTCTAGGATTCTATGTAACAGCAATATCTGCAGATTGTAATTCTCAGTGTTGCCCAATGCAACCAGCATTTTACTGTTGTAAGCATTGATATATTCAGGAGTTCAACGTCCAAGGCTCTGCAAGGCAACTAACAATCACGGATACAGGAAACTGCAGATTCTGTATTTCTGCAACTCTGCACTTTGTCACTCAGTATTAATTTATGAGATAACTGATTCTAGGAAGTTCTACATAGCACCTAGTAGCCATTTCAGTCTTGTACTTTTGTTTTCCATTGACAATGTCTTCAGGAAATTTGCAGAAACAAGTAGATTTTCTTTCCTTCTGGATAGTCAAAGTTGATGATATCAGTCTGGATGCTTGAGTGATGAGGTATTCTTTTATAAATGCTGAATCTCCCAGAATAGCCCAAGAAATAAGGGCTCAAATTCACATATGTCATAAGGGCATACAAACTCACCATGTGTCAACTCTGCTATGGTAATTGGCCATGGTACAAAATTTCAGGAAAGAATAAATGTGACTTAGATGTTGTTGTATAGTGAAAGAAAATGTACGCCCTCTGTGGGCAATGACATTGAGCAGGGATGGTGACAAGCTCAGACATGAGGAGATATTTAGGAGCAAATGGCAGGATGGCTTGATGGTGCTTCATTATGAAAAATTCACGAAGAAATGAATGTGACCTGCAAATTTCATATCTGTATGGGAGTCTTTCCCACCCTGAAGCAGCTGGACCAATGCCCAGCACTGTACCAATACAAGGGCATATTCTGAGAGCTGATCCATCAGATCCCTGCTGGAAAAGTTGGATGAAGGAATGGACTTGAATAGGCCAAAATATATCCTGAACTACCAAAGCACTTGCATGAGTGATGAGGTTTAAATACATGGGAAAATCTGTTGGTTTAAGCTCATTGAGTTGACTAGAAATGTGGGTGTAAGTGTTCAGCAAGCTTATAGCCTAAAGGAGATGGAACTTGGGGAGAAGGAGAAGGTGTGATCATGAATCATGTCAGAGTTGTAGGCAGGATCAGATTTGTGAGGATTTTAATGTTAGAGAGAACTTCTAAGTGAATCAATAAAGAGAAGGGAAATCAGCACAGATATGTAGGAAAAGGAATAGGAGAGCATTTAAAGATAACAGAAGATAAAGTTGTCAGCTTTTGAAAAGGTCTGAAAGACTGAGGAGTTGGGGAACCTTTCACAAAAGAGTTGATTAATTTGGAATGTAAAATTACTAACAGTTTCAACACTTTTCACAATTTTTTAGGTGACGTAAGGAAAATTTTGGGGGTTGAAGGTAAATCTAAAATGTAAAGTCCCTAAAAATGGGTGCTAGGAGAAAATGAACTTAGTGAAGATCCAGCTGATTCGTGCCACTTTTCTCTGAACTGCTTCTTCGTACATAATGGTAGCCAAGCTATGTCAGAACTGTATTAGAGCAAATGCATTCACTGATTTAGGTGCTTAGAGAACGCCATACTGAGATGCAAATAGCTGGCTAGCTAAATTGTGAGCGTTGTTTATGTGTATGTGCAAGTGGGATGTGTGATAGATGTAGCTGCTGAGGAGAATTGAGTTGTTTTTAAGTCACATACAAGTAAGTCCTGAAACTGAGGAGAGAAACGCCCCCCAGCGCAGGCTCCTGCTGGCAGCGAGCTCTGCGAGGTGTAGGGGAATTTGTTCATCTGGAGGCTCTAGCCTACTCTCAGGCATTTGGGGCATGAAATTAAATAGGGAAAAGGATTGAAAAAATATGAAGCTTTTGCATAAGACTTTGTAAGTCCTCTCGTCGTATGATTCATTGATCTTATGACTGAACTGCTGCTTTTTAAAATCCTGCTTTTTTGCAGTAAAAAAAACTGTTAGTCTGAGGCCCTGATTTTGAAGTATTTAAATGACAAGTTGCTCATTGTTTTGCATTTGTATGTACATGCCATGTAGTTTTTCATTGCCCATGTTAGTTTTGAACGGGATAAGACGCCTACAGTATTGGCAAATTCAGAGAATTTGGCATGATTCCATTCACATCATACTATTTCATGAAGCAACAGGCAGAATTGTGACTTCCCCAAGAACTTGCAACAAATTATATATAAATATGTAAAGGGAGGGTGTAAAGAAGATGGAGTCAGACTCTTTTCAGTGGTGCCCAGTGACAGGACGAGACAACGGGCGTAAACTGAAACACAGGAAGTTGCCTCTGAATCTAAGGAAAAAATTTTTTTACTGTGAGGGTGACAGAGCACTGGCACAGGTTGCCCAGAGAAGTTGTGGAGTCTCTTTCCTTGGAGATATTCAAAAGTCGTCTGGACAGGGTCCTGGGCAACGTGCTGTAGGTGACCCTGCTTGAGCAGGGGAGTTGGACTAGATGATCTCCAGAGGTCCCTTCCAACCTCAACCATTCTGTGATTCTGCAAATTAATGGCAAGGCAGAGAATGCAGGCCGAGACCCTGATTCTTGTGGTGAATTATAGACAGTCTTACCTATATGCTCAAACACAGTGCAGTCATACAGTTCCCTTCATGGGAGGATCTCAATTTATGCTGCTGCTTATGCTTTATGATGCTTGAAAGAGGTTGGACCGAACCTCAAAAACCCTACTTCTAATTGTTTCAAGTCAAGGTGAGAAATATTTGCTATTTGCATAAGTTTTTCACTGCTAAGCTACAAGTGTTTCAGTTCTGTTCATCAATAAAGGCCAGTCCCTTTCTCAAAATGAGTTGTCTGTGCAGTTCAGGTGCAGTTCCTGCATTGGTGACTGGCAGTGAGCTGAGCGTAATACAGGAGCTGCTGGGTGGGGTGGCCAGATTTGGGGTATGAAGAGAACGAGGGCGCAGGAGGCATCCTACCCCTCCATCCTGCAGGAGGTCACACATGGAGCCAGCAACAGGCTGGGACTAGGTCCTTTCCAAGGCTGCAGCTTGAGAGAGGGACGGGGGGAGAGAAAATCCTGTGTATCACCCGGACAGCTGGCTCAAAGCAGCATCCCAAAGGGCTTTTGTCACGACAGGAGTGTCCAGGTACGAGGTGAGAACTGATTGCCTGGCACCAGGTAGTCCGCATGCTTGCAGCTGGAGAAAACGCTGGCCCGGGCCTGGCTGAGCACTCCAGCCCGCCCAGCTGTCCCTCCAGCTGGGGTCGATGCCATCGCCAGAGCATGTGCACCTGCCAGAAAGGGAAGCCGTCCCTGTTGCTTCTCTTCCCTGCTACCACCTCTTCCTTTCTGTGTACTTTTTTCTTTTCTGGGGTAAAGGGGTGTGATCAGTTTTCTCTGACCCTGTCCAGCCTATGGCCATACAGATTCTCATGTATGCAAAAGACAGTGGGCAAGAAGTTGTTTCCAAAAGTGATAGATATTTGGGGGTTTTTTTGTTTTTCTTTTTTTGTTTTTCTTTTTTTGTTTTTCTTTTTTTGTTTTTCTTTTTTTGTTTTTCTTTTTTTGTTTTTCTTTTTTTGTTTTTCTTTTTTTGGGAGAGGGGAGGGTGCATAACCCATTTTGGCACCAGGACTGAGTTATGTCAGATTAAAATCACCATGTTGCCAGTGTCTGTCTTACCCACGCCTAAGCCTTTCTTTTCCTCTCAGCTCTCTGAGATACTTGGTATGAAGTTTTGGTATTCAGCTCAGTTTAGAAATATTGTCTATTCTCACTGTAAATTCTTACACAGACAAGCAGTTTCTTGAGTTCTTGTGTGTAGTTCATGAATAAAAAGATATTGAAAGTAATGATTGCTTTATACCTTAACTTTAAATTATTAGGCCCCCACCAGTCTAATTTTGGGATATCTATAAAGTGGAAATCAGCTGGTATTTACATCTCCCCCAAGTTTCTGTGCTGTTGCCGCTGAGATGTCACAGTCGGGTGGTGGTGTGATAATAGCAATCTGCTTGGACTAGAGCTGATGAGGAAGTGGATTCTGGTTGAGCTCTTACAGTAGATAGTGAGGAGGTACATGTCTCTGTTATCTGTGAGTTTTAATTACATTGGGTTAATTACATCACTTTATTACATTTGCATGTAATTATTACATCAGTTTTAATTGTCAGTTCAGCTATAGTCCTTGACATATTTTTTTCTTGTTAGGCTTTTGCATAATAAAATACAGGGAGTCAGCACACCAGGACATGTGTGAAAATTGCCCATGCTCGCATGGTTGTCAAAGTCCTATGAAAAAATGGCATCTCAGATCAGCTTCTCACTTGGGTTTGAACAGCTATCCTCTGTCAAGAATCCAGCAGCTGACCTCCTCTCAGCTSTATGCTTTATGACTGACTATAACATGGTAGAGCTCTCCTATAATTTATAGCTGAGTTCCATTTAGACAGGCTTTATGGCTCTGTACTTGTTATAAACAATTTTCCCCTCAGAATTGTGAAGAGTTACCTAGAGATCAGTTCGCCTGTGAATAAAGTGGGACATGAACATTTCTCAGTACAGTGCAATAAACAGGCATAACCAGTTACATTCTGCTAATCCATGGGCTGTGCCTGAGATTTGTCATCACACTAAGGTTTGGCAGAAACAGCTATTTCAGAGGAAAATGGGTGTGACACTGTAAAGATTGTGAAACAAGGTAAAAATAGTTTTTTTTAAAAAAAGTATTAGAGCACAGAAAAAGGCAAGGGACATGTTTTACATGGAGTGATTCAGAAGCTGCATGCTCCTTATTTTTCCTTTGAAAATCTCAATGTGGCTGGCTGTGTAGGTGATCATTACCACTCGTCTATTATTATGGCAAAAACATTTAAACATATAGTCATTTGAGCCCCAGTCACACTGCGTATAAGCCGGTACAACTCCATCAGACTCCATGAGGTTGTTATGAGTGCTGTTGGCCTGCTCCGCCTTGTGGAAGACAAAAGATGAAAATGTGCTTAAGAGTTGGCAATCTAATTTCTTCAGCATAGCAAGAATCTAGACCTCATTCAATAAACTTTTCAGCTTAGCTGTGTGCTCTGAAATGGAACTCTACACTCTGATCTTTCTTCTCCAAAAGATCTTGTAAGTTTTATTCTGTTCCTATAGCCTTAGACCAACCAGCTGGACTTCTTATCACTCTAAATAAAAATGTTAAAGTTATGTTTTAGCTGTAGTGGGGCTTGACTTTGTCTGGAACAGTGCTACATCCCTTGGCTGGCTGGAGGGGCTGAGTCGCTTGATTCTTGGCTTCTTTTTCCTCCAGAGGCACCTCAGTGACATGTGCCCTAACATGCCCCGGCAGCCTTGCTTATGCCCAGCGGGGCAGATGAACGAGCAGGAAGGAAGCARTGCTCATTCTGCATCTCTTCCTGGGCAGCCCGCGTCAATAATAAGCGAGACAGCTCCCTGCAGTGTGCCATTCCTGCAAGGTATTCCCTGATTCTCCTTTCCACTCAGTCAAAGGAAAAACAAGCCTCAGTTAGTGGAAAGGCAGARTATGCCAGGTGGAAAGTAGCAAGCAGCCCTTTTGTCTGCAGCGAGCAGGTGAAATAGCAGTTCAGAAATAAGGTTATTGTAGGAATATATTCACTAGTATGAAGCTTACTCAACTTGTCACAATTATTCTGAGTTCATTGAGATGGTTTCTTCTGGTTTTGTGTCAGGTGATTGGCATTGCATATATATTCGTCCATGTCCAAGCTCTGCTTTGGGGTGAAGTAAGTATTTCCTTGGTTGGGGAATCAATGGCATGGACTGAAGCACAGCGTGTGCTGCTAGGGTCCTGACGCAGCCTCTTCACGCGGTGCTCTGCCTTCGGCAGTACGGGTGCGACCCATCCCAGGTGCGGCCGGGAAGCTGTGGGGCGCTTCTTGGCAATAAAGTGCAGAGCTCCCCTCGGCACCCACAGGCTTAGCGGTAGCTGGATCCTGCCACAGAGATAATCAAAGTGAATAAACACCTAAAGACACCAAAGACAGCTTAAATGATAATCCATTTTTCCTAAGATATAAACGTCTTGCATCATTTATATCCAGATCATGAGTTTAACCTCCTGCTTCCCCAAGGTCTGTGTACAGCTTTGAGGAGAAGTTTCTCAGTCAGCAGTTTTGTACATAGAGCCAGGATATAACACCCGTTACCTCTGCTCTGTCCGTTGGCTGCACAGAGCCTGTCTTTTCCACTTTGAATGGACTTCTCTACACAATTTAAGAAGAAATCTTCAAGGCTACCCTCTACCTACTACCTCTGCCCAACACCCCTATATATAGTCCCTCATAAAGTACTCAACACCACTGTGCATGGCTCATGTGAGGATGCTTTCATGCACTGTAGAATCTTTGAAATTGTTGAGTTATTCTCCTTTCAGTACATTTCTGATAAAATCCCTTAGCAGAATCTGTGGAATGCTTACTATACTCAAAAATGAAGTAAGATTTCTTTCATTAAGTATCTATGTCCATAAATCTTAAACCTTCTATATAAATGAGAGATCCCTTTTAAGCAGCAAAGTGAATAACAAAGAAGGGCGCTCCTCTCCCTGATATTCTTTGGGAAAAGCTATTCAGAAATAATTTTATGTATACCCTTTGTCTAGAAAATTGTTATCCTCTGGAAAAATGGCTGTGTTAGTAAGATGCTTTTCTGAAGAATAAGAAAGGAATGAGAGTGCTCATACCTTGAATTTCTCAGGAATAGCTTATGTAGTTCATATCCACTCCCTGTTTTAGTCTGAACTAATATTCTAGTGTAGACATGTCTGTAGTGATTAAATCATTAGAAGAATTCAAAAAAATTACATGAACTGGAAAAATTGCCGTTATCAAAGCAGTAAAAGTTCAGACTGACTCTACGTGGAAGAATAGAAAGCTAAGCCTGAGACTGAAACTGTGGTTTCATAAATAAACTTATTTGCACCCAGCAATCCTACCCACAAAATCTGGGAGGTAATTACCTGGCTTAATCAGGCGCAAATGAAAGGCTGTCTAAGGAAAAAATTACCTCATCCTGAGGCTGGAACAAGGACAAAAATTCCTGGGCCTGAGAAAGGCGTATTAATGTTTATCAGGGTTTCCATGTTGTAACAGCCTTTCCATGAAGTAGTTGGTGGTTAATGCCTTGGCTCAGTGACGCAACGAGCTTTTTCGAAAACCTGAACGTTGTCCGAAACGCCACTCTGTGACCTGTGGAACGTGCTGCATGGGTAAGCGAAGCTTCAAGGAGAGACTGTGCAGTTTCCAGGGTGTAGGAAACATTAGGAAAAACTGACAAAATCAAGTGGTGAAGAAATAATGAGTGTTCTCAAACTGCTCTCTTCTTACTTTGAAGGTGTCTCTTTTTATGGTTACAGATTTTCCAGTCGGAAACACTGAATGCGGTTCAGGACTGGCTTTGTCTACACTTCCACCGGTCCTAACTCCTAAAAACTATTTGGCTCCTTGTTCATTGTAATAATACTAGAATTAAATTCTGTTTTCAAGCAGAAAATCACTATGTGATTCAGTGCCTACAGCCATTAATGCAGTGCTAGTAATACGTTAGAGATCCACATCAGCATTTGTAGATGGATAAATAACTGTTACATTACTTATATCTCTGTTTAATAACCTAAATCAGGTATAGCATTTGTGGCTCATCTAATGTTAGGTGTTTAGTTGTCTAAAGAGTGCTCTGTCAGTGTGGTATCTAGATGGTAGATGTAAATTTGCTATTTATATCACAGTGTTCTACAAATATTAATAACATTGTGCTGCTGAGAGAAATATACCCATAAACCTGTGAAACAACTCCCAGCAGTTCAGCTTGATAGTCTGTTGAAATTGGACTGCTCTGACTATACCCTCTTGAGACTCACAGCTAGTCTCATATTTTATCCTGAAATTCCATGAGGAGACACTCAAAATAAACACTACACAAGCAGCAGCTTAAGTTATCTTTAAGGCAGTAGCTGGCATCAGTTTCACTTTAGACCTCTGTGTGGCTTTCTTCATTTCAAAATCCATGAAATCTGACCTTTTGGATATATTTTGCTCTTATTTATTCTGTGTGTCGAATACAGTGGGAATTGAATGGATGTGGCTGAGAAAAGAATGGGTATAACGTAGATGGTAACCCGTTATGACTAAATTATCCCTGTTAGCTCCATGTTACCAGTGCCAGCCACTTACCGTGTATGGTGCATGTCTCCTCAGTAGCTTGCTTTTAAGACAGAAAAATACAAACATTAAATCTGTGTTTGAGTTTTCTTGGGAGAAAGAAAAGCAACCTGGAAATTACAGGATTATTCAAGGCACAATTTCAGAGAATTTCGGTTTCTTTTTCTGCAAATACTTTTCCTTTGTTACTGCTTATGAAAGTAAACTGATTTTCATAAGCACTGTTAAAGCCTAAAGGTGAATATGATCAAAATAACCATTCACCAAGGCCAATACAGCCATATAATTTTAAGCTAATTCTAAACTTCAGTATATTTCAGAAAGAAATAGTTTATTTCATAAGAAGAGGTAGAATTTAGGATTGGGACAATAGAAGTGCACACACATTGCTGCCAATGAAAGCAAATCTTGCAGGTCTAATTTTAGGCATTTCAGCCTTGGTATTGTCCCTTTCAACAAGGTTATTTTCCATACAATACGAAGTGGTCCTTTTTTCAGGCTTTATAAACTGCTTTAGAGAGCAAAAGCAAGGACAAAGTGAGCATATGTCATGGCTGAAAGCAAATCAAAGAAACAACTAAGGCTGAGGTTAACAGCAATTGCATGTCACTTCTATTTTCAGAAGACAATTCTTTAGGAAAAGCACGAATCTAAAGAAATATATCATGAGGCTTGAAGTGAAGGGAGTTAATGGCACCTGAACAGGGACCCTTGAATGTGATTGGATGGGCTTCAGTCTACCTAACTTAGACAATTAATTTGCACTATATTTAGAAGCCTAGTAGCATAGCCCTCTTAAAATAAGCGTCTAAATGACCTGTAGTGTTTGGAGAGGTAGGAGTTCACATGGGTATGTCTACCCCTCTCTAGATGCCTAAAACTAGGCATTGGAAATGCAGTGGAAATGCCATAACTAATTTGTTATGTAMCACCATATAGATATTATTTTCTGATGTTACCTTTTATTGATACATTCATATAAAATGAGTTCATTATAGCACATGTATTCTTTCCCTGCGTAAAATACCAAGATTGGAGCTGGTTAGTACTGACTCAGACGTTCCCCATGGAACCATAAGCATGCCCTCCAAGGTGCTACTACTAAAATACCTTTTAAAAATAGTTGAATTAACATTGTTTGTATTTTTCAATCAAGAAAACCTTGCTGAGTATAAAACTGGATAGGCTCAGAGAAATCAGAGCACCGAAAGCCGAATTGCCTTAATGTGTTTTTTGTTGGTAAATCTGGGTTCCCCCAAAAGGAACTATTTGAAACAGATTGGTAATTGGCTGTATTGTCAGAAAGACAATTTACTGGACAGAGGCTACACAAGGGCTGCTCTAATGTCAAGCTACTATTTTGTCCCCATGAATTTAGTAGAGATTCACTGTTTCTTCACTAGACTTCGCTAGCCATGAAGTACGTAGATTTAAATCACAATGATTGAAGCAAAAGGTGGTTATAGGCTTTGCAGTTGTCCCCTAACTGGGAAGTCAGCTCAGTCTGAATCTGAGGTCAAGGGATGGAATTCATTTCATGCCATTTTAGCTGTTTAAAAATTAGGTGTGTAGTCTAAACTAATCATCTAGGTTTTCTTGCTAGTCAAAGGAGAATAGGCACCTCCAGAAAATAATTAATCCCACTTATCTCGTATATATATTTTTAGGATGGGATGAATTTCGTCTCGGTGAGTGGGTGCCTATCTCTTTCCCTTGAGCACTGAAGGCGTCTTGATGACTAGTTTAGATTAGAAATCTAACTTCTAATGGCTACCACCCAGGTAGAAACAACCTGGATTAATTAAGTTCCCTGATACAGTTATTATTCTGTGCATGATTTATGGATGCTGTGTTAGAGAAAATGTCTTTTCTTGGTTTCCTTTGCAATCATTTCAAATAGTTCAGCATTAGTAGTATAATTGCTCAGTTTTCCGTTGTCCCTTATCATATGAAAGTTTTAAAAATTGTAACAGATTTTTGTTATTAACTGTCATCATTAATAATACAAACCATTTTCATTCAGTTTCTTGAGGGAGCAGATTAAGTTACAGACTGACAGTTTGATATCTTTCTGGATTCTGGCCTGATTCTCAGAGGCATAAATCAACTTAGTTCATTTTAAGTTAGGGAAAAATAATGTTTCTAAAAAAGTTTGAAGTACATATTAGAATAGGCTGAAAGTATGGCTTCAGCAAACAGTGAACAGAATGTCAAATGGCTTTGATGGAAACTTCAAACCAGTAATTGTTTAGTTGTTTGGGGGATTTCAGTTCCTCAGGACTTTTCCATACCTGTCAGATTTAAGTTTTTTTATTGATATGGCAACAGATCTATGTGACAAGCAGACTAGAGGAACAAATTGAATTCATGCCCTTAAAAACGTTTTCCGTAGATGTTCTGAAAAGTTCTCCCCCAACACCCCCAGAAGTGTATCTGGCTTTTAACAGAGAGAGTGCAAATGCAAGTGAAATTTCTGACTCATATACCTTTTCCATTGCATTTTATCCTTTTGCTGGGTAAACTGGCAGCAGCAAGGGGCAGGTTCACTTCTGCATTTGTTCTGGGAAAAATAAACAAAGGACTTCTGCATCTTGGGGCTGTAAATCACGACATTTTTCACATGACTGCCTTGAGTTCTTTAGTCTTTACACAACATAATTATAACCTGAACAATTCACTCAGTTTTACAACCTCTTTTTTAACAGAAATGCTCCCAAATATGGTATAACATGCAATATCATTTAAACAGGCTGAGGCTTGCCTCCAGTCCCTCCCGCTCAGTCGTGCCTCTCCCGGAGATGCTGACAGTCTTTCCGCCCGCTGGCGCATCCAACCCTCTCAGCTCTTTGGGAGGGGTTGCCATTCCCCTTTGCACCTGAAGATGCCAAGCTTGTTTAAATGTCAGTAAGATGTTGCTCAGGTGAATTTCTCTGCAGCTTAAGCAAGCCTACTTCTTCTTTCTTTTTTTTCTTCCTCTTATGCATACACCTTGCAAACTTTGGACATAGATCCTCCCACTGCTTTTGCTGATGACAAGCCAAAAAAGGAAAAGAAAAAGTGTTAATAAAAAGCCAGGGCTGATGAGAATTGGCATTGAGTAGGGAATAAGAGCCAGATAGGAAGGAGGGAGGGAAGGAAATTGGAAGAAAGAATCAGGATGAGCTGGTGTAGGTTCAGTGGGACTGGCCTGGCCAGCATGCTGATAGAGAAGAGAAGGAAGCCAAAAGTGCAGGAAGAAGATTGGGCAAGGACGTGCAAAGAGGGAGAACTAGGGGCTGGGATTCACAGTTTACCGTGATCTGACTTTCTGCCTGAAGACAGAGCCATGGAAATACTGAGTGAACGCTCACCCCACAGCACATCTGGATAACAAAACCAGCTTAGCCTGTGATTGTTGTGTATGTACATGTACATAAATGTATGTGTTCTTCAGCAGCATTACAGCCCATACTTTCATTAGGCTAGTCAGGCACATTACTTAACACAGTCCATTAATGTGTGCTCACAGCTTGGCACTTGCAGCTCCCCAGGACATTATTAATATGACATATTATTATTCATGTGCTTGGCTATTTTCATGGAGAATCAAATGCCAATCTGAATGTCTTTCAGTTACAGTGTGTGAGAAGTTGGGACCTTCAAAATCATAAGAAGTGATGCCACATAAAACAAGGAATGAATACACAGGTTGTTATTATGAAGTGCAGTGTTAAACCTGCTTTGTATGCTGGTGTCATATTCTTAGAAAGAGGTAACAGAGTTTAAGTCAAATTTTGAGCAGGGAATGCAGAAACTAAATACTTCAGATGAGATTTGCATAGCTCTTTAGGTACTTTGTGAGATTTCAAGAGCACTCAAGCTGCTGAAGAGCCGGTAGATACGTTGAAGATCACCTTGACTTGCTTGAATATAAACTAGTCATGGTAATTTAATCACAGTGTCTACATTAGCAAGAAGTACAGGCCAGTGGAAGTTGATCTGTAGATCAGAACAGTTGGTCCTGAAATCCTGTGTCCACACTATATACATGTTTATTTTGGAGTACCTCTAGTCTGGTCCCACGGACTGAATACCCGTTTTTGGCTGGCTTACATTAGATGCCCTCCTGGAGTACGTCTGCCAGATCAGGTTCACCCAAAAGGAATCCAGGTAATGTATTTTAATACCACGCATGGGGCAATCCATGGCACAGCAAGTGGGGCTGTTTGGGAGGTTTCCTTCAGAAGTGCGCTCCTGATCCAAACCAGAGCACTAATGTGGAGGCGAGCTCCATGCTGCCCAAACCACCTAGCTGAAAGTTAGTTCAGGGAGGTCTACTTGAGCTGTGGTCACAGCATGGACTACACAGTAAATTCTCCTTAGTTCCCTTTGATTTGAGGAATTCAGCCATTTAGGTCCATTTAGGCCTTTTTCTAAATACTTAGTATATTTTCAGAGGCTTACATGTCTCCATGAATCTGGCTCCTTACACCACTTGCCCTGAAGTCTGTATTTTCCAAGATACACACATTTTTCCACAGAACATAATATAGAGATTATTATAAGTGAAGAAAAAGATTTCCTTTTCCCTGAATCTATGTCTTCACATAGCTTTTTCCCCTCCCCCTTCGCCTGGCTTAAGTAACAGGGCTGTTGTGGTCAGGAAAGATGAGGGGATTTTTTCCACCATGAAAAAAACAGGCAGGTTTCCTGAATATCATTTGTTTTGTGTTCCCTTTTGTCTTGGAGACTGAAAAATATCACTACCAGAAGCCCATCATTTGGAGTCTTTTCTTGTTCAGTTCCAGAGGGGATTCTGTAACAGGTTCTCTTTATACTGAGTCTTTTTGGAGTAATTAAAAAAAAAAAAGAAGAAGAAGAAGGAGGAGGAGGAGGAGGAGTACTACAAGTATAAYCAGCTCCAACAATTCTTTGCCTTCTGGCATCCAACAGTTTTTTATATTGCATCCTCTGATTTGATTTCCTAGCTGTTCCAAGCTCCTGGCAAGTGCCACAATAGCTTTTAAGATTACTCTGTTTTTATCTTGCTGTTTTTTTGTATTCCACTGTTTACCCTATTTCTAAGCTGTATCCTTCATTGCCTTTAACTTTTCTCCTGTACTGTCATGCCAGAGAGTTAACAGTTTTACAAGTATAGCATTTAGCACAATCAGGGCCTGATCCAACTATAGACATCATAGATTATCTATTATTTTAAAGCTTTAGATCAAGACCAGGTGCCTATTTAAAAACTGTGCTCTTGTTCAGTGGTGAAGATTGAAGATGAACCAGGAATTTGAGAGTGAAATTCTACTATTTCCGTCCTAAATGATCACAACACTCCTTTCCACGTTGTTAAAATACATGAATCTGTCAACCATTTTATCAGTTTTTTAGCTTTTAATGATAGCAACGTGTATTAAAGCCATCTTCTATCAAGTTGAGAATTTTCTGTCATTTGTAGTACTTCAGTACTCATAATATGGTGAAACATTGTAGGCATAAAAATGGTTATTACAAATCTTTACAATTTATGGAAAGTTGGAAAAAAACTGAAATGTATTCATAAGTGACTTGTGGAGTTGACAAGTGAAGTGGGAAAGTTTGCATATGATTTGGAATTATCCATGATAGTCAAATTTAAATCCAACTATAAAATGCAGCATGACATTAATACTTAATATTGGGAGGATAAAATGACACATGAGTTCATTTGCAATAATAGTAAGGTAATGCAAAATATATTGATGGACTGTAACTATTAGAAGTCAGAAGAGAAACTGGGAGTTACTGAGGATAGATAGCTCTGTGAAAATATCATCTCAGTTCAAATAGCGGTTAAAAGGGCTAGAAAATATTAGGAGAGAAGTGGAAAAAATATGCCACTGTATAAATGTATGGAATATCCTGTGTGTAATTATAGTCACTTATATGATAAGGTGATAGTAAAATTATAAAGGGTATAAAAAAGGTAAAGATAAAGTTGATTAAGAATATGGAGCACAGACCAGATAGTCTGGCTGTTTCATGACTGCTGAGGGAGCAGGTGAATAAGCAACAGTCACTGTTTCTCACAGTACGAGAAATAGGGTCACCAATGAAATTATTGTTTAACATTTAATCAAATTCTGAAACTGATTTCCACAGGATGTTGTGGAGACCAAGATATAAATGTGGTCAAAAAGGGATCAGACAGATTCAGGAAAGCTAATTTAATCAGTGATTATTAGACATGATAGTCTGGAGAGTCAATGGAGAGAGAACAGCACCTCCAAAGCATGACTCATCCTATCCTAGGAGAAGTGTCTTAGATCAGTTGGCTAAATCACTGTCTGGAGATGACTGTTTCTTCATTGGCCTCATTGACTAACTTAGTGTAGACACCAAAATTTGAAAAGGTTAAAGCTAGATGATATGGATGACTCTAGATATTACATTCATATACAAAAGTTGTGGGGCATTTTTGCAACTAAAAAAGCTGTGAGTGAAATTAAATGGTAAAGACAGAACTGACTATAAGGAAAGGAAATTTCCCTTTCTGTTTGCCATCCAAGGTATTTTTATTCTTTCTTAGCAGCAGTATAATTTATGTACTTTAATTGCAGAAGCATAAACAATGTGAAATAGACTATTGGATCATCACCAAAATCACTCCCAACCTCTGGAATCATTACAGAGAGTAACAATCTGTTTTTATCATAAACCTTTTCATCTCTGCATTCTCCAATAATTTATGAGATAATCATGAGGTAATGCCAAGCCTTCATTCAAAGAAGGAGGGTAATGGCTGATATTCTCTAGCTTTTCCAATTCTGCAGACTTTTAAATAGTAGCTGTCAATGTAGTTGCAGCTGCTTCATGTCACAGTTGGGAATATTTATATTTCACCCATTGATGTCTACAGTCACCTAGGAGCAGCAGTTATTGTGGAAGGTGCAACCATGTGAGTGGTGTCCAGTCCTCTTCCTTGCCTGTTATCTCCAACATTCCTATTTGACTTGGAAAGATACTCCCTGGTCTGCTTCAGTGAGACCTTAGGGTTGTCTCAGCGACTACAAACTTTGCTTCAAAATGAAACCGTCTTTTTATGTCTCTCTCTCTCTCTCTCTCCCTCTCTCTTTTTTTTTTTTTTTTTGTCTGGCATCTTTGCAGTCCAGGTCTAGGTCCTCAACTATTCTCATGGACAATTTAGCAAGAGTCATCCCTAAATTAGAAGAAACATCATGCCATTTGAGAATTAGAGTTGTTTCTCATGCTTTCGAGGATGTGTAGCCTGTACTACGGTCTTTCTATTGCTCGATCTTCTAAAGTAGTTTTCCCAGAGGGTCTTTATCTGCCACAGGTTTTGGTGGGCAATGAATCAGAACAAAATTTTATTTTCCTAGACCATTTAAGGGAACTGCACACTAGCATTTTAGATTTTGAATTTTGAGAACATTCAAATGATTTCTGAATCAGCTTGTATGTATGTAGCAACATCTATCAAATGCTTTATCCTAGTGGATAATAAACACAAGGAAATCAGACAGTATTTTGGGTTAATTCCATAATCCAATAATTTAAATATTTATATAGCTTTCACTTGTTTTCCATCATATTTTTATCCGAATCATGGTTGCTTTTTTTCTGTTTTTGTGGATACATTGCTACCACCTGTGCTCAGAGCTGTTCCTTTATAGCAGCTTCCCGTATGTTTCACTGGTGGAATTGTAAATGCATTGATGTACAAATTAAAAATATTGCTAACATTTTCTGCCCACCTTTTTCAGGCAAAAAAAAAAAAATATATATATATATATATTTACCTTGCTGTATTTCAGAACAACTATTGTACTATAAAAATCATGAAGTCAAATTAAAAGAAATAGCTAGGAGCTTTCAGTTATTGCATATCCCAGAATTTCTGTTTTGTGTTTATAATGAATTTTATGTGATGAAGGACATACAAAAGGCTTAAAGACTTGCCATTAAGGTCATGAAATAATAATGAAGTTCCTGTTTTGAGGACACAAGGTCTCCTCACAGAGAGACAGCTTTCTTTTTGCTTTGCTCTTCTTGCTCATTTTGCAGTTTCTATCAATATTAATCTCAGAATGCATTCTATATTTCCCTCAGTATATAACCTTACTAAGAGCTTTTTTAAAATAATTTTGCTCTGTCATCTATAAAAATACTTATATTTTTCCAGAAAGAAGCGTTCATGAGAATCACCTATCTTATCTGTCGGTCTGATTTCAAATAGCAGTATTATCAGTGTGTACTAATTTATGAGGAAATACTAGGGAATGATGATTACATGCATTATTATTTTTGATGCTTTGCATTATGACTTTGGTGCTGGATTGATTCATGTAGCATAGGCTGTCCATTCTAAAGGACTTTTTTTTTAATCTGCATAGAAGCTATTTTTACATTTTGAATCAATTGTATACAGTGTGACAGTAATTGGATTGGAAATGAAACTCATAAAGGAAGAAGCCCAAGCAACGAATACTTCTAAATTCATTCCTGGAGGGACCAGTTCAGTTCCATGCCTTCGCATCTTTGATGTTTTTGCTCTAGTTTACATGAAGGATACTAGTTAAAGCTAAAAAATTACTTGGAAATTTCAACTAAGATATGGACCTCTTGTGCTGAACACTGTAGACATATTACAATATTAAATAGCAAATGGGACAGTGAATATGGACAGGCACAAACAACGGTTATCCGAGCTTTACAACTCAACTTTTGGCACAGCTGAAATGACATCTGACTCTGTGCACACTCTTTGCCTGTTGCACATGTTAGCATGAACCAACAGGAAGGTTGACAGCTTTTTGGTTAACATAGCATAGAAACCTCAACTTGTCAGACTAGATCAAAACCACCTTATTTCCCACCTAAACTCCAGGTGCATAACAAAGCCATCCTCCTAGTGTATGTGCAGAGTGAGGGAAGGCACGCATTTTTGAAGGACTCCAAAGGGAGGGCCTGTAGATAGAAACCTAGACGAATACATTTAGATGAGCAGGGATTTTCTGCGATGGCTTTTCTCTGTTGACAAAAAAGGGCACTTTGGCATTTACTGGTTCAGTAGGCTCAAGTTTGCTGTCTAAATTAGGTAGGCAAGATCTCATTCAAAGAAAGGCTTGGTTCAGTTGCTAAAGCATGGGTGTCTAGTGCCATCTGAAAGGCCTTAAGGTGTGTGAGACATCCACACGGAGCTGGCAGATATTAACACAGGACTTAGGGGAAACTGGTGCCCTCCTGGACCAACTATGACACCCTGTATTTAGGTAGCTGAATTTAGCTCAAAGTGGCTTAGGTCATACTGATACTCTCCAAGTCATGAGTTCATCCTCTCTTTGCTGCAGGATGATTACAAACCTGCCTATTTAGAATGAGGCTGTAGAAACTAAAATCTTATTTCAAATGAGCCATCAAACAGCTGTTAATTAAATTATTACATTTCTTCCAAACTGTAAGAATCAAAAAAGGATGGAAAACCTTTGTATTTCATACTAGAGCTCTGAAGCATTTTTAATTGAAAGTTCTTCCTGAAGAAAACATTTTCATTTTTTTCCATGTTTCTTCCATATTTGATGTTACTGCCAGTCAAATTTTAAGTATGTTTTTCCTGTTCAAGCTGTTTGTAATTCATTTGCTTGCTTGTTTGTATGAGTAACATTTTTGACCGCCCCTCAATGTCCAGCTTAAAAGTGTAAAGCCATTGATTTCAATCTGCAGAATTATGATTCATCTTCTCAGTAATGTATTTCCTCTGCATTTAATCATGCTCCATCTGAAGCAGTCACAAGGGAAAGTTCTGATGATGGGTTTATAATGAATTTGGGGCGAGCATTGCGCCAAAGGATCACTAGCCACAGTGGCGCAAACACTTTGTTTTGACTTTGAAAGGTTTTTAGTAAAATAAAAAGCTGTAATATACTTTCATGATAACCACTTCTATTAATATCTCTCATAATACACAGTCATGTGGCTTTTAGTAGTGTAGTTATTTCACACACAGGTCAAATTCATCAGTTGAAATCAGCTCATTTATAGTGGTCTGTAGATGTGTGCAAAAGGGAGCTAACTCCAAAATCTTCAGTGTTATTTTTTACATGCAGAAATTGAATGGAAACAAAAGATGTAAAATATGTCTATATGTATCTGCCTGTATTTATTGTGTTTATCACAACACTACTTATAGACCACGTGCTGATACCCTTATTCAGATTTGTACTCCATCCTTTATTGGTCACAGTTGTCATCACAGGACACAGGAACAAGAAGAAAAGAGACACTATCACTCTTTTGTGAGCTGGGAACAGATAGGAAAGAATCTATGCACTAATCTTGTTGAGGTTATGCCCAGCGAAGAGTGGAGAAGAGCCATTCTTGACTCACGGTACCTGCTTCTCCCTGTGTATCCAGATATTGCCATGAGACAGTGTCTTGCACCGTTGGGCACAGCTGCTAAAGAGACTGCTGTGGATGAAAAGAGAGCTGGAGATTAGTAATGGGTTGAAGAAGACCAACCTTTTATATAGCAGTAAGATGCCCAGAGTGAAAATTTTTATGGAATAATAATATATTTAAATAATAATCAATACTGTTCTTACTCTGAGGCCAAGACTTTACTGGGCTAAGAACTATACTGAGTATAAGACAACAGATGGGAAAAAAACAGGAAATCACAAGGACTTAAGGAGGCAGTCTTGAGCAGACTGATTTCTGCAGTTCAGCTGCTTAAAACTGTTATGTTTTTAGGGGGCATTGAGAAGGGTGGAAAAGAGTTAATTTTCCACTGCTTTGATGGAAATAACTAGCAATACCTGCCTGTATTTGGTATACCAGTGTGTTGGACTTTTAATGGCATTAGTCATACCTGAATAAAGTTCGTAATATAGAGGAATAACAATCAGCCTCAGCAAATATGTGCTTCCTATTGAGATCAGAAGCAGCATTTTGATTCTAGGTAATCCACTGCTGTCAAGGAGGGTGGGATCTTTCTCATTTCACTTTAAGCATTTAGAAATTCAGTTTCAAATCTAAGCAAGTTACAAGGCTGCCTCTACAATCAGCAGAAAGAAAGAGACCCTTGTAGAGGGTGATTCATCCTATCTTAAAATAGGCATACATATATATTCATCCTGCCTCTTTTAGACGTCTGTCTGTATATGGGGTGAATCACTCTGAAGATTTCTGACTGTCTCTAATGACTACAGAGGGACCAAAGAAAACTAACTTCTTAAAACAGCTAACATTAGATGAGATTAATCCACCTTTGCAGAAAAGTAGGGCAGTATTGTTTAAAAGCTGTAATGAGGAATATGGATATAAAGGAAGTATGAAGCTTGTGTCAAAAGTAGAGCCTAATGACTGAAGAGTGGGAGATGTGGTCTTAAAAAGGCGTATGATTGATTCAAACACCAATTAAAACAAGGCTGGAAGATGACCAGTGAAAAACCTGTTAGTAAACATACCAACTTACAGATTTGGCTACTTTGCAATTATCAAACTAACAATAAAATAAACTGCTAGCAGTTCAGAAGATCTGCTGAAATTTGAGTGTAGAGAAAGTGCGTATTCTTTTTCTGGGTAATTACCACAGAATAAATGACCATTAATTTGAAAACAAGTAAACAAAAACTAAGAAACTAAGAAAAAAAAATGGTGCATGTACGTAAATGTGGTCTAAGTGAATGGCTAGAGTCTAAAAGTGCTTATCCCCAAGCATGAACCATCAATAATGTTGATCCTGAAGAAAAACAGTGTTTTAATAACCATGGTCTCTACAAGTTGAAAACAAAACAAAAAAAACCCTGTTTCTCAGGTGGAGGAAATTCTGGTCTATTGTGGCATTGACAAAATTAGATGGATGCTTACAGTGCCACATAAATGTGGTCACATGATTCAAAAGAAGGCTGGAACCCACTCAGGGAGACAATAATGTTCAAGCATGTCTTGTCAATAGTCCCCAAAAAGAAAAGTTTGCAGCAAACACCCCAGAAGAAGTGGCATACTAAATAGTGGATAGATCTCTGAAATACCTAAAAATCATATAGGCCACTCTTCTGAAATGCAAGGCTTGGAAAATGGTCCTCGGTGCTGACACTTCACTTGTTCCAGTGGCTGCTCTGAACTAGTGATGTCCAGAAGATTATGATTTCTCCAACCGCAAATCAGGGCATCTCACTTGGGAAAGCTAGCATATTGGAAGCCATAGATTCTAGAATAAAACCCTCAGAGAAATCAGCCAAAAGCTATTATATTTGGTATAAGGCATGCAGCAAACTTGTCACTGCAATCAAGGCTCTGAGGATGGAGCATTCTGGATGATCAGACTAACTATTACTCAGATTCCTTGGAATGCTATTTGGTTTATGAATTATTACAAAAAGATACAGTAAATGTTCTGCATGCATTTTAACACATATTATTTACGAGGAAAAAAATCAGAGAGAATAGGCCAGCTAAGAAAATATTAATCTTACTGCTGATAAATGAAGCTTCTTCCTCAATTCACACCTTCATGTTACTTACTGATCACCACTGCTGACAGAGACTGGCCTAATTGCAAAATGAAACTATGGCAACAGATATACTTACGTATTTGTCTGACACTCAGCATTAACAAGCATATTGTTCTCTTCAGAAATTAATCACTAAATTGTCTAGAAGATCTAGAATAGGTCAGCAAACTGTCTAAATACAGGAAGAGAAGACGTGGACATGACAAAAAGAAAAAAAAAATACTATTTGAGTTATGGCCAAACAATAAAGTTAAATAAGAAGTCTTCAGTAAACATTTTCTTAAGGAACATTGATTATTCAGAGGCAAAATTTTCTGCAGAAATATGGATATCCTCCTCACTGCGGTCGAAAAGGAAAGACTGAAAGAAAGAGCAAGCAAAAGAGCAATTTTGTCCCTGTCTCTTCAATGCTAAATCTAAGTGGTAGTGCCTGGAAGCTCTTCTGAGCACCCAGGTCATGTTAAACAACCCAGATAAGTCTCTGCTTTATGCCACATACTTCCTCTTATGCCACTTGCAATAGAGAAAGCACTGGCCTGCTCAAAACTGCTTCCCAATCTGAAGGAGGAGAGGGAGCAGAAACAGGATCCTGAGATGTACTTCAGACCACATATCTGCAGGTCAGTTTATATAGCTGCCTGCTTCGGAGTCCAGCTTTGAATAAAGCTCTGCTGTGTCCCACAGGGGTGCATCAACAATTGAGCTACTGGCTAGTCTGGCTAGTATTACCCTTGATTTTCATGTTGAAAATGTAGGTAACTCCCTTTTTGTTTTATTCCATACTCAGAAGAAAACAAATTCAAATGTTTTTACACTTTAAATGAAACAAAATTTTTGTTTTCTAGTCACCTGGGGGGAAAAAAAAAACAAAAAACCCTGCAAACCAGTCACTGTTATGTTAGAGCATCCGCCTGTACAGATTTTACCCTTTTTTTTATTGCTTGAATCTAATTGAATATCCATCTCATTTCAACTAACATTTAAAAATATATCTCTTCTTTTGCTTAAACCTCTTCTCTCCATTTATTATTCAATTCAGTTGGATAATTGTATTTCTTAATGTCATTACTCTCTATTTTTCCCCATTTCTTTTAGGCAGAAGGATTACAGGCCTGAATCTGATCTTTAGTAAAACCAGTAGAGTAATGTGAAATCATTAGATTTATTCCAGTTTTACTGTAGTGTAACATAGATCAGAACCTGGCCTGTTTGCCTCACCCTTACTTTGAAGTTTACGTTGTCAGCAGTAAATTAAGACTGCCCCTAACTTCCATATGGTGTTACACATGCACAAAATAATCTGTTTGTTTTTCACTGATAAACTTTCCATCAGTTTGTATGGTGCAAAGCACAGCATAAGTTTTGTTAAAATCTCAGAAGAGGCTAAAGCATTGTGTGAAGGGGAAAGGTGGCAGTTCAGGGTGCTTTTTGCTTCTCAGTGGGAAGAACACAAGGTGTTCCTGAACGCTACAGATCACTGACAGGCAAAATACTAATACCATGGGAGTGTAATAAATCTACCTGTACCTGATAATCAGATTATCCCAGAATTACTACTGAAGTGGTGTCTGCAGTTCTTGAGTCACAGAATCGCTGAGATTGGCAGGGACATCTGGGGGTCATCTAGTCCAACCGCCTGCTCAAAGCAGGGTCACCTAGAGCAGGTCCACAGTATTCCGCATCGCCTGGCCCTGTTAAGCTTCACTGTATCTGGTAGTCTCTGTCCTTGGTCCCTCTGCCTGTATCTAGGGTGATGCTACTTGCCTGGCTTTTCCACTCCAAGAGTAGAAATGGGAAGTGCTGAGAAGTGGATTGCATTCAGCTTCCAGTCCTACAGGTTGCTGCTGCTCTTTCCCCTTGCTGGCAAAGTGCAGGTGTGGAGCTGCTGTGTGTTTGGATACAGGGCTTTTGGGAGAGGAATAGGAATAGGGGATTGAGCTGAGTGAGGGAGTCTTCTATCCATGGGAGTTTTTTGGAGGGCCACAATGCAATGCAGCATCCATCATGAAGTCTTTACTCCTAGTCACTGGAGATCAAATTGGCTTGCTTACAGGGGGACAGTGAGGGGAGAAAGACAACTGCTGCCACCAGTAGTTCCTGGTAAGCTGACTGACCCCTTCTCTAAAGGTTTAATACTACTGTAATACTTCTTTGGCATCAGTATACTAAAAGATTCAAATAGTATCGTACATAAGTACCATATCACTCTCTTCTCTAACAGATCTTCCTCTCCTGCACTTATCGGGGAGAAAAGGACTTTCCCCTCGAGTGTGGTTCTGCTATGCCAGAGAGATGCAAGGCTCAGGGTCGTCCCTGTTTTGTGCAAGGTAGCTTAGAAATCACATCAGCAGCTGTTGTGAGTAGGTGCTTCCCAATTTGCATGGGAAGCACTGCAGTTGGACAAAGTTGTTCCAATTGCAGCCGTTGTTCTTCATGGTTTGAATGGGAAAATTCCTCCTCTCCTCCACATATATTGTTTCTTGGATACTTATTCCTATGAGGCTTTGGGTATGAGATCTTTGGCTTTTTTTGTTTGAAAGGTTCCAGATTTCTTTTTCTGTGGAACAATAAGTATATTTGAAGAAATGAAGCATCTGTGTGGTTTGACAGTCTGCTCCTATCTATCCTTCATGCTGACATTAGTAGAGGAAAGGCAGTGTCATAAGGAGCCTGAGGAGAAAGGAACAATGCTGGGAGTTGTCAGGAGTTATTACCAGCACGCAGCTGGAAATTTGTTAAACAGCCTGATCAAAAAAACAAGAAAATTGTTCTGTTATTATAGATTATGCACATAGTTCTGTGCTTTCCCTGGCATTTAATTGTTTTGGGGTTCTGTTACTCCTATATATGCATATATGTTGGAGTCTATACAGTGTTTAATCTACTTAGTGCTTATAGATTTAGACTGTGTGAAAGATTGCAGACACCCACCACACTTACCTGTTCAATGCCTGGATTTCACATGTAGTCCACAGGAGTCAGCACATTCCTGTGGGAGTTTGTGGGCTGGGAGGAGGCAGAGGGGTGGGCATGAAGCACAGCTTTCCTTCCAGCCTAATGATTGCCTGCCAGCACAGCTGAGCTGGCAAACTGAGTGTTGTAATTTGCTTCTGGCATGGTCTATACGGCTCATTCCCATTTCTCAGAGCCAGGGAAAAGCAAGAAAAACATGTGCCTTGCAAGAGGACTCTTTAATGCCTCTTGAGGCTGCTACTGTGGAGATGGTGGTTGACTACCCCATTCAGCTCATGCAGGATTGCTGGGAGAACAAGAACTTGAACATGGGCAGGTGTCAAAGCAGCCAAAATATAGTGAGGTAAGTTGGAGTAGTCCTGTTTATTAACATCACCTAGGTGCCTGTACCTAAGGCTGATCTCCCTATGTTCCTTCTGGAGTCAGCGAAGGGAGGGAGGTGACTGGAATCACTAGAGCATCTTCTCCAAATGGCCCTTAGGAGGAACCCTTTTCTGTCAGTTATGTCTGGAGGGAATTTAATGAAACTAACCAGTGACAGTGGGTACCAAAAGCAAGGTGGTATAAGTGTCCCATTTTCCCCAAATTGTTTCAGAGAATCACAGAATAGTTGGGGCTGGGAGAGACCTCTGAATATCTAGTCCAACCCCCCCTGCTCAAGCGGGGTCAGATAGAACAGGTTGCCCAGGACCGTGTCCGGTCAGGTTTTGACCATCTCCATGGATGGAAAGCCTGCAGCCTCCCTGGTAAACCTGTTCTAGTGCTTGACAACTCTCACAGTAAGGAAGGGTGTTTTTTTTTTTTTTTTAATGACTCTTGTCCTCTTGCCCTTTCAGTAGATACCACTGAGAAGAGTCTGGCTCCATCTTCTTTACTCCCCCAATCAGATATTTACACACATTGCTAATATTCCCCTGAGCCTTCTCTTTTCCAGGCTGAGTAGTCGCAGCTCCCTCAGCCTCTCCTCGTATGTAAAATGCTCCAGTCGCTTCATCATTTTGGTGTCCCTTTGATGGACTTAATCCAGTATGTCCATGTCTTTCTTGTACTGGGGAGCCCAGCACTGGACACAGCACTCCAGGTGTGGCCCCGCCAGGGCTGAGCAGAGGGGGAGGATCCCCTCCCTCAGCCTGCTGGCAGCACTCTGCCTGACACAACATGGAAAGAAAATGGTGGTGTATAACTGGATATGAGCAAAGCAAGCAAAAAGGCACAGGACTGGGTTTGCAGGGACATGGTTTGTGCGGGAATTTGGGTCCTTCTTCAGCAGCAGCAGAAGTATGAGATCTTGAAAAACACTCAGTTTATTCTTCACTAGGAAGGGCCAGAGTTATATTTGTACCTGGTCCCTTTAAAAATTGAAGACCTGCTGAAAAGGCTAAAGGGGAATAGAGAGGAGGGGAAGGAGGAAACAGGTGCTGCGTTAAGGGAGTATGTTAACAACAGTTTGGGGGTGTCTTGAAATCATTAATCAGCAAAGGAGTTTCTGTAAGTCATGTTCTGCTCTTTAACTTTTTTTTTTTTTAGGTCTTTAATAAAATCTTGATTTTTAAAACTGTGCTCACACTGATAGTGTAGTACTGGCAAGCCAAGGGGGAGAAGCAGAACTGTTAAACCTATGTAGGAACTGCTGTAAAATATTCCAGGGGAAAAACCCTGCCCGTGGCCAGGAGATTTGGATGATGATAGTGCGGAGGTAGGAGACCTTTTAACATGGCTGAAGCATGTGTGGGGCTCCTGGTGGAATTGCAGGAAAGATATCAAACCGAAGATTTAAACAGGGAAAAAGTGGAAGACCGGGTCTGGTTTTAAAACTGAGAACTGTCTTCCTCTTCCTGCACATGATTTAACTCCTTTTACCTCCAAAGCCCCCAGAAAATCAATATAAAACCAATTTGCTAAACCATGCTGCTGAGTCATTTTCAAGTAACTTCAAACTCCTGCTGCTGCAGCTCTCTCGCTTCCCTGGCCAGTCCAGAGGGTACAAAAAGCAGACAGATATATCCTCAAATGTTCCTCATGTTCTCCCCTGCCTGCTGTCCTCCAGCACAGCCCAGAGTGCTTTAGATTTTGGATCCTTTGTTTTAACTCCAGCTTTTAAAACTGACCTTCCTATGGGCCTGTTGGGGCCAACATAGCCTCTGGGCAGCAGTTCGGGGGTTGCTGTGTGGCAGCTGAGGTGCTACTGCACGAAGCACTCCTGAAAAGCTTGTTTCTCTGGGGAGCCGATGGCCTCTCTGGAGCATTTTGGCCAAAAGGATGTGTGTTTTTAGCTCAGCCTTTATTGCTGTTACTGCTCGTGGCACAATAGTAGTTTCAGCATTTTCTGGGCTCTCTAATCTGGACTCTGTTGCTCTTGCTAATATTAATAAGCATTCTTCTGCCAAAGTATTCTCACTGGGAACAGACTTGACACATTTACTCACGCAAAGTGCCACCCACTTAGCTGGTTTCTTGTTTATCATGAATCTCTACCCCACACTGGTTTGGAATCAAAGCGTGTTGCTTTTTTTTTTTTTAATTGTTTTTTCCTTTCATGATTTTTGCCAATCAGAAAACGCGACAGAAGATGAACAACAGTGCTTGGATTGTCACATTGCGTGGTTGGAAGCATGGGAGTTGGAAGCATATTGTAGTCTGAAAAAATTAAATTTACTAAACAAAGAAATGCTTGCAGAGTGACCTTTCCTCTACTTGAAAACTTAGTGATTGTGCAGCTGTTCTCTCCTGTTTTTGCCTAATGCATATTCATGGATTTTCACAAGGGGAAAAAAAAAACATGTTTGGGAAACCATGATTATAACTTAATTAAAAATAGTTTTAATTTTAGAAAATTAACTGTGTTGGCAGTGGTGTACTCATTGCTAATGGGTGATTGTACTTTTTCAATAATAATAAGAGATTCAATGAAACCCTAGAAGATGTTAGAATGTGATTAACTAGATAATCTATGTATTTGAGTTTTTGTTCTCAAATAAGCTGTATCTCCTAGAGCCAGAAGTGTGAGTTTATATTTGATAATTATATGAGACTCTTCAGCCTTCTTGCAGATTGTAATTCAATTCTGTAAGAAAGGACCTTTAAAAGGAGAGGCAAGAATGAAAGCCTGTGGTTACAGGAAGGCGTTGTGGCTGAGTGGGTCAGCTTGTTCAGTCCCTCATCTCACACAGAGCAAGGCAAAATATATGCTGTCTGGTACTGGAGCAGCAAGTGAGAGGACAGAACCCGTCAGCCCCGAATTATACCTTCCCCAAATGCTGGTTTGGTTTTCTGGAACCACACTCTTGTTTTCTCAGGACCTTAGCTGCCATTTTGCGCTGATACGATAGAGGACGTTATCTGTTGGGATGTGTCAGAGATGGCTGAAGGGTGTTTGGGACTGACCAGACAGCCTACAGGGGAACAAGCAGCTCGCCAAAACTAGGGGCCTGCGTCACAGAGACAGAAAACCGCTGTCTTATTTCTCTGGGTATGATGACAGAAAAGGTTATGGATGGATATCTTTGTCCAGCTCTTTAGTCATGTAAACTTGTGTAAGTGCAGACCCACCCCATTTTCTACGGTGTTTTAGGTCCATGTTGCTGAAAATACTACAACTAACTGGAAAATTGTGCTGAGGTTCACAGGTCCTGTGTGTTTCTGTATCTGTGTACTGCCAGGCTACAGGGCTGTAAAACTAATGTAATCAATACAGAAAAGTTATAATTACATTACCAATAACAGAAAACCTGTRAGTCAAAAATGCCTGGTATTTGCCCATTAAAGATCACTTTTTTTCATGTATAAGTGTCACTGAGATAAATATTAATGGGGATAAGAGTCCAGATGAAGAGAGTCAAATAAAAGTAGACTTGGATGAATTAAGAGAGACAGAAGATTCCCTAAGAACCTCCCTAAGGTAGTTACTGTAATTACTGAGAATCTTTTTGGGTCTTGTGGGTCCTAAGCAAAGCACTTTATGACTGTAAAGGGTAGCACAATTGGAAAAAAAGAGAGGGAAAAAAAAGGAAATAAATAGGCCCCTTAAAGATTAAAACAAAGCATTCTAGCATTTCATTTAAAGGTCATCTGAGTTGGAACTAGAGAAAGATCTGTATTAGTGTGCATGAGTCTCTATGGCATTTAAATTCACACTATGCCAAATTAAGTCAATATTATACATAATTAATATTCATTCTGAAAGCTGATGTTGAAGAGAAAGGGAATTCAAAGATCAGGCTAGGGCAATTGTTCTAAATACTTATAAATTGCAAATCCATCATTCAGTCAAAACAGCTGATTTCTAGACATCTGCATACAGAATTAGGCCTACAGTAATTAATAAACTCTCCAGTATTTGAGCTAAGTTTACCAAAACATGTGGTGGGAGTTTAACAAAGCTACAGACTGAGTTGTGAGTGAGCAGTGTGCTGCCCCCAAGTAATAGTTTACTATGGGCAAATAATGATTTGCTGTATGAGTTCATGTAGGGCATTCTTATAATTCAGAGAGGGTACAGAGCAAATCGTTATTTGTAAGAAGGTGCGATGGAATCTCGCAAGGCTGATAGRGGAAGGAACTGTGGAGTGTGTGTGAGGAGGATTTGCTTGCTAGATGCAGGAAGCACCCCAAGAAATGATGGCCCATTTCCACCTTCGGCTGTGTCTGTGCAGCAGCGCAGGGCAGTCCTCTGACAGCCTCGGTCCCTGTGGCTTTGGGACATTTCTGGCTGATAATGTCCTAGCCCAAAGGGTTGTAGCATTTTGTACTTGCAGATGACTGAATTTCCAGAGCTCATTTAGTACCAGCTGAATTCTTTGAGAAGATAGACCTTCTTCTTCTTAGCATCCAGGGTGCTCGTGGGGCTGAATTGTGTGCTGCGTTAGCAAAGGCATCGCTGACGGCTCCGGTCGTCGTGCTTGGGCTGAGGTTTGGGTGGGAATGCTGTGAAGCGGGGTAAGGGCAGACCAGGGAGGTATCTCGGGTAAAAGACCAACATGAACAGTATTGCCATTAATGTACTTGTATATAGACATATCCATGTTTTGTGCTTCTGTGTATTTTATATGTATAAATATTAAACATTTATAAATAGGTGTATAAGATGTATGTAACAAATGCAGTGGATATCTCCAGTGTTAACAGTGATGAGGTATAAACCATCTACTGTGTATTAACTCTACAGTAAGTATGCTTATATATCTATATATATAAATAAAAATTACATCTGTCTTTTGAATTTGATTTCATCATTTTTTAAGACTAAGTGTACAGCTCCAGCTTTGCTTCCTCACAGTGGAATATGTAGTGCTTCACATTATAGGCCTGTCTTGTTCACAGCCTTGTACCCGTCAAGAGTAGCTGTTAACATGAGTGTCGTGTCTGGAGAGACATTCAAGACAAAGATAAAGAGGAATTCTGCAGATCTCCCTGAATCTGTGAAAAGTTTTTGCTAAATTAAAAGAAAAAATGAAGCCATATTTTTCAGCCTTAGAGTAGTGAAAAGCTAGAAATTACCTTCCAGAAATAGCTAAAAAAGAGAGGTCGCCTCTCAGTATGATGATATATCTGAAATAAAAGAAATGTGGTAGTACTTTCTAAAGGAAGACAATAACCCCCACCAAACCCAAAAGAAAATAAATCTTTCACTTAGATGAGAATAGTAGTAAAGATAAAAAAGATTGCTTTAATTTTTATCATTGATTTGAAGGCAAATAAACAGTCTGTCTCCAGGGCTTAAGACTTCTAAAATGAAAGAAGAATGTTTCATTGTTCTCCATTTCAGCCTCAAATATTCAAATCTAGGTTAGTTTCCTAGTCACTAGGGAGTCCATGATGTTGGGTTTGACTGCAAGCAGCAGTGTGCACAAAACAAGTGATGCGTTCCAGCTTTTTTGCTGATCAAGTTTAAAATGATTACAGCAACTTGGCTAATTGTATTAATTTATTTCTTCTTTAGGCAAAATGGGGAAACAAAACAGCAAGCTGGCCCCTGAAGTGATGGAGGATCTGGTGAAGAGCACGGAGTTCAATGAACATGAGCTAAAACAGTGGTACAAAGGATTTCTAAAGGACTGTCCAAGTGGTAGACTGAACCTTGAGGAATTTCAGCAGCTCTACGTAAAGGTAAGTTATTTATTAAGTTCTTATTCTGTGGCCACAGAAAAAGTAACAAAGTAACATAAAGCAAAAATACAGTTAAGAGCTATCGTTCATTCAGATTAAACAGTACCTTCACTAGGAGAAGCAGTGGTGAATAGAAGGATATAAATGAGAAGTGCCACACTAGTCAGACCAGTGGTTCATATAGCTACAGGGACCAGAACCAAATGTTTAGGAAGAAAGCTGTAAATTACTCACAGAAAATTTACTTTCCTCACTCTGTAATGCGTGGGTATCTTTCACCTTCAAAAAGAGGCTCCAGCCCTGTTTATTAAACTGTGCTGTATCCTATGTAATACCACTGGATTATAAACTGCGTGAYTGTTGGATCTACTCGTATAAAAGTCTGTTCTTTTGATTTCAACGGAGCTCTTGGGTTGGTGAGTTTTCAAGGCAATGTGGCCTGCAGACAAATTTTGCGTTGTGTACGAAGGAATTCCTCCATAAATTTTAAGTGTTGCTTTTCCTTTTTCTTTACTGTCTCCTTGCCCTTGTTATATGCAAAAGGAAAACCAGACTGCCTGGTTTATTTTCTTTTTATTTTTCATTATCAAGTGCAATGAAGTCTTTTCCTTGCATTTAGTATGTATTTATTCCGTAAAAAGAAGAGCATGGGGACAGCATGGGAAGTATATTCATGTTACAAAGATAATTATATTTTAATTCAGAATGGAGTRTCTGCTTAAAGGTCAGAGACTTCAAAGTAATTTTAATTAGGAAAAATATTGGATGTCAATGATGAATAGTAGGATCAGAAAAGTTCATAAATACAATGTGAGGCTGAATAAAAATAAAAAGCCTTTAAAATGTGAGTAGTTAATATTGAGCACACTGACAATTTCTGCAGACAAGTGGAACTATCTGTCTCTTCCCTTAGATGAATAATACAGTCCTTTCCTGAATTTCCTCAGCCTTGAACCAGATCACTCTGTAAATTATTACCCAGTCCCATTTTTCCTCTAATGGATAGTCTAACAAAAACTACTAACTGCAGCTTACATAAATAAACTTCTGTCTTCATATTTTAATATTTATGGCTCAAGATGTTGCCTCACAATCCTGTTCTTAAAGAAGACTGAATTTGTAATAACTGTTGTTTTAAGATGAAAGAATTTTTTCTGCCTTCAAGTTTTGTGCTTTTTATCGACTGATAATTTATAGCTTCTGTTTTAAATAATACTTGGTGCACATCCACCAAGATTAGACATCTAATTGTTTCTCTTACATGTTTCTGAGGAAAGTAAATGGGCTTTACAAAATATGGATTTCTAGCAAAGTACATCAAGCGTTTAACTCTTTATAAATCATTACTTTCTTTTTGGCACATTACAGTAAAGGAATTAAAATGTTTTATATGATTTTGTGTGCTGTGAGGAAAGATATCTTCTATCAGAGCTGTAAGGACTTTCTCCTTCAAAAGTTTGTTTAAAGTATTCACAGATAATTCACAAGATACTTTACCCATGGAAGAAATAGCAGAGATTCAATACCATGTTTACAAAATGGTGGTGCAAAATATAAAACAAAGAGCATAGCAATATTTTAGTCTTGAAATATGGAGACAGCTCCGTAGTCTTACTGAGGTGGAATATTGGCTTTAGTTTTATGGTCTCTCTTTTTTTTTTTTTAGAAATGCAGATCAAATAAGATTCTCTCCTTTGCTTCGGTAGTTAAGCTTTTAAAGATCTGCTCTTTATAATGTTGCTGTCATATATTTAGCTAGTCTATTACATTTGTATATATATATAGCATCTCTATCCAGGGTGAAATGCTAATTTTGCAGAAGTGAAATACCATTAGCTTTAGTGAGTCCAGAGCTTTACTTCTACATAGAAAGAAATACTTGTAAAATAATGGCCCTTAGCGCACCGAGAATGAACACTCCGAGTGTCGGTGGTGGTGGCAAGCTCTCCTATGTAGGACATTCTGCTTGCACCAGCTGCTGCCTGCAGGCAAAGTCCCAGGTGCAAAATGTGATCTTTGTAGGAGAAGCCACCAGCAGGAGTCCCAAATCATTATTGTTAGATTTAAAGCATTTTGGTTCTTTTAATGCATATTCAGGGTAAAAATTAAAGCATGTCTTGATTAGTTATTTCTCTGTGTGATCTTATAGTTGAGAGAGATGACATTTTATCTGGTGTCTGGATTGGATTTTATCCAAGAAGACTCCCAGAAATAAATATATTTGGAAAAGAAATTATAGGACTTATTTTCAGTTATGAGTTACATTTTCTTTAGATGATATTATGTCTTTGCTCATGAGAGTTGTGTGGTGCACTTACACCCTTTCATCATTCCATGTGAAGGTGGTCTGACTAAGTTATAAAGATCTTCTTTTACTCAAACCCAGCAGAAAATATCCTCAGCTTTAACAGCAAAAACATATATATCTTTTAGTTTTAACAAAAATGGCCTACCAATTTTACTGGACTTTCAGGTCTGCAGAATTTACTTCATTCAAATTTTGTAGAACCCTGAAAACCTGATGACAAAAATGTTTATTGAATGAATTATGGTTTCGTTATTGTCGGTTATTTTTATTTTTTAGTTGGTATTTCATTGAGAGAGGTAGCAGTAGTTTAATGGGCAAGACTCAAATGTTTGTCTATATGAATGCACCTACATTAACATTTTAGGTTAGATCAGGAGTGTTATTTTGAGATGAATTTTCCATTTTTCTCCACTGCTTTTCCATCATCATTGTGGTGTGATCTTGCTGCACACAAACTGCATTTTTTTGAAGATACTTAACTAAAAGATGTGTTCTGGGGTCAAACCCTCCGTATTACTGTATAAAATGCCTCCTAATAGACACTTAGTCTATGGGACCAAGCTAGAGCAGGTCTGAAGTAAAATATCCAGAACATATATGATCTGGATGTCAAGTCCTCAGCACTAACTCTTTCGCTCTACCTATTTGCTCTAATTGTACTGATGTATTTACTGATGTACATGTGGACTGTACTGAATAGAAGGGGGAACTACTGTAGCTTGGCTTGGAAGCCTTTGCTATGGAAGTTCCCATTATGAACACAGCTATGCAATGCTTAAAATAAATAGCAGTTATACAAATGGACTCTACAGAAAAATTGTTTGAAGCACTTCTAGTGAAAGGGTCTATAAAAATATTTAATCAAATACTTCTTTTAAATAGACAGCTAATAGGAGGAAATTTATACTGTAGCATATTCAGCATTGTTTGCAATCTAATGAGTTCAGTAAAAAATATTGCTACTTCTTTTGGATGTCTAGATTTTTGGGGGTGATCCAGAATCTCTGGCCAGCTGTTAAGGTTTGTGTTTGATTCCACAGTGCTGAATGAGGTGAATACTTGAACAGTTTTTGCAGTATTTTACTGGAAATTTGTTTATATATTATAAGCCCAGATCCACAGATGCTGCAACGCTGAGTTAGCTGCCCTAACAGTCTGTACAGAGCATGGGAGAGGCAGGAATTTATGGATACCATTCTGAAAAAGCTAAAATCAAGCCAGCACATTGTACACAAATCTGCCATTGCAAACCCACAAGATAATGCTCAAGACGGGAATATATTATTAAATTCTACCTTTCTGCAGGGCATAATCATCTGTATTCACATGGGAGTTGCATCCTGGAAATCTGTCCTGCAGAGAACTGTCTAGGACATTGGAAGTAAAAGCAAAATCAAGTGACCAGAGTCCTTTTTCTTTCTCTCATAAGTAAAAAAGGAATGAGGATAAGGTAAATGCCTAATTTTTACCACAGTGGTTTAAGAACTCCTCAAGCTGTAGGAAATTGGGAATCAATTACCATGTCTGTGTAAAGAGTCTGACTCTGCGCTGCTCACCTTCTGCCAGAGTGCCCTACCTGTGATAAGACAGGCCCTTCTGGGCTGCTGGCAATATCGCAATTAACCTCTCTATCTACGGGAAATAGTGATTAGTCTGCAACCTGCAGTTTCTGTCTCCAAAGAGAGTGCCTTACCCGTCAAGCTACAACCATGCTTTCTTTTTTGCCTTTACTTTCTTTCTATCCTAAGAAGTCTTTAATTCTTTTTTCTAAAGTAAAACAGCATAGCATTGTGGGTAGAGAGCTGAAGAAAAATAATTTTAAAAAGTCACATTAAAATAAAATATACCAGTAAAACATTCTGGATTCTTCCTGTTGTTCTTTAGGGTTTATTTCAGTCTAAAGGGCCAAATATATTTTGCTTTAACATTTTTGAATTCACTGGGTTTAGATGAATATGCCCTAGAGTATGTAAGCATGCATAATCAGTACTAATGTTCACAGGAATTATGTGTGTTTATTAAGTGGAAAATAGGCTTCTATAATGTGATACTTCTTGGAACTGGGTCACTGAACACAAGAAGCGTATTCTCTGGATTAATAATAGAAGCAAGCACCAATGGTCCTTTAACTGGAAGGGTAGGGTTGGGATTCATCATACTATAATGCTAGTATTAAATAAAGCGAATTGCTTTCTGAATTTGTTGTACATCTATTATTTAGCTATGTTGTTGGTTTTTAAAGATAAAATTGAACTGAAAATTTATAGTAATGTGCTTTTGATTAGTTGCAATCAAATGATTTGTCATATTTTTGGCTTCTATCTCACATTTCCTGTCTTGAAGGGAATTGATTTCTAGTCCTTCATTTTGACAAGTGTAGAACAAAGGAATCTCAAAAATCTATTGAAATTTAAGTGGGTATATTTGTGGCATCTTTTTCTCTATCCAGAATTTCAAGAAAGACTAACATCCTTTTAAGGATGACATGGAGCTCCTCAAAACGTTAGATTAGACTTGCATTTCAAGCTTTCCATGGATGTGAAGAAGTAGGATTCCAGAACAGCACAGCTGTGTTTACAGACAGCCCTAACATAGATGCAGTTACACTGGTAAAACTGTGCTTTTTCTGGGTTCGTTTCTTTTCACTGGATGAGCTAAGCTGGTCTTACAAGTGCACTTTAGCCACTTAAGTTCTCCCTGTATTAGGAGAACTTTTTAGGTGTATTATACCAATATTCCTACATTGCTAAAGAACTATGGCCTGTTTAGAAATCAGGTAGATTATCAAAAATACTTGTATATCTACTCATACAATGGATTTTAACCTGTGCTGTTGCTACCTTCCAGAAGATCACATCTGGACTGCTTGCAGTCCTCCCGGACAACAGGGCCGTATGTTTGATGGATATACCATCTGATATTAACTGCAACACAGAAAACATCAAATTTATTTCTTTATTTGTAAATTTGACTCTAAAAATCCTTAAACAGGTTAATAGCACTGCTGTGTTATTGAACCTTTTGAATTAATGTGGAATAATAAAACTATTATTGTTACATTAGAGCCAATTAGAAATGGCATTGGATGCAAAAAAGTAAAGCAAAGACAGCTGTGATCCAGAGATATTGCAATGTAGCTCTGTAAAAAGTAGCATGTAAATAAACAGACAATAGGGTCTAGAATGAAATAACAGTAACATTATTGGCAGAAGTGAGTTTTGCTTTGAGGGAATTTGTAGAACATCTGCTGGGTGAAGATTTCTAATGTATTTCCCAAGCTCTAAATCAAAATCTACACATTTGACGCAATTAAAGTAAAATCATCAGAAATAAATTCTCATAAAGAGGAAAAAAAAACATTCACCAGAAGTGAAAATTCCTGTGAAAGGAAAATTAATATAACAGAATCTGAAGGGGAGAGTGTAAAGTACTGATGAAAAGCAAATGTGTTTGCGCTCCACCATTATTACAGGGAAGTGCTTTTCAGGCTGAAGTATGTATTTAGTGCTGCAAAGCTGTGTTAAAATTGGGTTCTGATAAACTCCAGAAACAAAAGAGATCACAATCTCTTTTCATACAGAACGTGGTTAAAAAAATGGCATGGTCTTGTTGCCTCTATGTCTTCTATGCAAACTGCTTTTGCCATTATTCCTCCTCCTCCTCCTTGGACACATGAATAGGCAGGTGCTGTGCCAAAATCCAGGCCTACTAGAAAACCGCATAAGAAGCTTATTATATAGTTCAAACAGAAGCCAGAATTATGCAGTATGAACTTTAAAACAAAGGGCCCGAATGGTCTTTGCATATAAAAACGGCATAAAACAAACCCTGAAGGCAGTGTTAACTTTGAAGCTGATTTTAAATGCTTCAGGAAAGAGGGTGATTCTTGTAACAACCCCTTCTGCTGCATTTCTTTCTATACACCGAACCCAGGAAAAGTTATAGCTGGACTTAATATCATTTTATGGAACATCTGTTAAAATTTGTTGGTAGTATCCAGAGCTTTAAAGATCAGCAACCGTACTGAAAAAAAAAAAAAGAGCAAATTAACATAAATTCTCATTAAAACTGCAAAGTAGTTTGAAAATAATATTTTTTCAGAAGAGGACCAGCATACTGAGTAGTGAACTTTTCTGAAAAAATATGTCATAAATCACAACACTGGATTATAAAAGCTTTTAACAACATAGAATGAAATTGGTTTAGATTGAAATCCTAGTCTCATTGAAACCCATGGGAGTTTTCATTCCTGTTCCTTATTTAAGAACTTAGAACTGCAATGAGCTCTTGAAATTGTTTATCATCATGAGACCTAAGTCCTGGGAAATCTGGTGTGAACTCCATTAAAATCCTGCAAACTGGATTTGGAATCTGGAGGGCTCCTCTCATGAAGTGTAAAAAATATATACATGGCTAACTATCACTTAATGATAGCAGTTATTTGAAACCTAATTTTTTATGGCTAGAGAGTGGTGAGAATAATGGTCCCCAAGTTACAAGACAAGAAGTTTCAGAGGCAAAGAAGGACAAGTCCTCTTCTTTTTTTGCAGCAGCTAGTGGCTAATTTTAAAGGCTAAAGCATACTTTTCTATTCTTCTGTTGTGGATATGGCCCATATCCTCCAGAGGATCTCTGGAGAATCTGGATCTAGAAAATGAAGAAGTTGTACAATTCTAAGAGATGAAATCTAAATAGTGGCTTGTGGAGCATCCAGACTTGTGGGATGACTCTTCCTGCTGCTTGAACAGGTCAGTCATGTATGCTGGCACCCTTTCCATGAGAGGAACTCTGATTTCTATTAAGTATTGAATTGTTCTGTATACAGTCCTTCTGTGTGGTTCCTCTAAACTATCAAGACCAAAGCACTGGAAAGACTATATCTGGTCAAAGCAAGATGATCCAGCCTGGAAGGCTTAAAATCTCACCATGTATATGCATGTCCTAGTTTTCAACTTACGCTGATTAAAGAAGCCATGCTGGGTAAATTCTGCAACAAAAACATGCAAGTTATTTTTGTTGGTTTTTTTTTGTTTTTATTTTAACAGGAAGCTTGCCAGTTCCAAAAACTGTTATGCATTTTTATAAGGGACCTTGTTACTTTACAGCTCACCTTTGCTCTGTGTTAGATCCCTCAGAAAAATCACAATGATGAATTTGGGATGCTGTAATTATTTCTATAGTAAAACACTGAGTTCATAAATACAGTTATGATTTCTGTGAAGGATAATACGGAAGGAGTGGTGCAGCCTGGAAGGAGAGAGATGTTGATACACAGCATTGGAGAACTCAGGGAAGCACTGTCAGAGTCCCAAAGCTGTCAAGTTGTTCAGGTCTGCTACTTCTCTTGTAATGATATTTATTTTATCACTGTCACAGTAGTCCTTACAGCAGTCATCAAGGCTGATCAGTGGTTCACAGTCTCTTCCCAACCTGTTGCAAAAGTCAAGTGTTTTGACCTTCTTTCTTCCTGAAACTCCCTATCTACTAGCTCACTTCCTATCACATCAGAGGTTTGCTTTCTTAAGAGATGTTATGGGGGCTGCTGTCTCCCATGGACCACGGGATCCCTCCTGCTCAGCTGCCGGAGCCAGCCCGGTGCTCCCAGGACTCTCTCCTGGGAGGTCGCCCTCTCCTGGGCCGATGGACATAACTGCTGCTCTCCTGTTTGCAGGATCAGCCAGGAGCAAGGCTGAGTGTTTATCATGCACACACACACCCCGGAATAGGGGAAAATACCGACGCTCGCCCCCAGCAGCTGCTGCCCAGGTGCGCGGGTGCCACGACCTGCGGTCCAGCTCCGGCCATGGCACCGGGATGTTCACGTCACTGTTGCTGTGACCCCCATCGCTGGCATGTGGGACACGCGGCCCCACGACCCTGGTTCCGCGCTGGTGCTGGGACCCTCCCTCGCCCCAGCACTGGCACCACAGACAYRAGATCCCCTTGGCCTGGCCCTGGCCCAGGTGCTGGTCCGGATCCACTYGCTCCTGTCTCCCCAGTGCTGGCGCCTGGACCCAGCAGCACTTACACACGAGCACACAGGAAGATAGTTAAGAAGGGATTTAGTAAGAAGGCAGGACAGACGGTGGTGGTCAGGTGCAGGGCTCGATCAGACAAGCATACTGACCCACARCTGCTCACAGGCGACCGGCCCCTCTTTCACCCCTTCCCTCTATTCCCCTCTTTGTTCCCCCCCTCCAATCCAATTCCCCCAAATATTCCTTAGGAAGTTTTGCATAGTCCCACAGGTCCCCCTCTTCTCTAAAAATCTGTGTGTTCCTTTTGTTTCTTCCTTCTTTACAAAGTCCAGCTTGGCCATGTCTGCGGTTTCTTAGTAGTCCATCAGTAAGTGACCGAAGGATTTGCTCTTTGTCTTTGTCTCCCTTGTCAGTCAGGTTTCTGTCTGTGTGTTTTGTTTATGGTTTCCCCCTTTACTTTTTGTCCCTTTGCACTGAAAAGGTCCTTGATCAAATAACCTTAATAATGCAAGTGCTCTCACATTCCACATATTCTTACATCCTTCTCAACACAAGGAAGGGTGCTCTCAGAATCACTGAAACCCTGGAGGATAGTGTGGTGGAAAGAGGGTACAGGGTTACTGACTGTACTTTTCTAAGAGATACTCCCTTCTCTTGCAATCTAAATAAAACTAACCATGAGTGGGACATATTAAGTCTCCATAGTATGTATGGATAGTTGAGATACATTGAGATTAGATCACTTGCTTAATGGCTTGGGAAGGTGAGAGTTGAAACTGTATTTCACAGGTCAAAATATAAATGCATCTCATTTTATTTCTTGGGAGTGAGGGTTTTTTTTCATACAGAATGGTTTGGGAAAGGTTTTCTTTAAATTGCTGGGGTCATACACACACATTACAGTATAGCAGTCATAGTCAGACTTTAATCAAATGTCTACATGTGATCTACACTGTAGATCTGCAACCTGCAGTTAAACTGTGACAACTTCTTAGTGGAAACCTGTATTTTAGATCTTCAGTAACTTTGATTAGGAAAACTGGATCATCCTAGAATTGTTCTAAAGGCTAGTAAGAATGCACCTTTTATTTGAGACAAAGTGAACTGCGGTCTTTGAGGGACTTTAGCTTGTCACATTTCTTAAAGTATTAACATTTCTGTTTGTTTAAAATATAACAAAAACTGTTTGGTATTACACAGTTCCTGAAGGARCCTTTAAAACCAGGGCATTTCATTTCAGTACTGGAGTAAACAAGTACTGTGAAATGCAAAGTATTTCATTTCAAAACATAGAAGTGTTTTTCTCTAGTGTCAAAGTCTGTTTTCAATACCACATTAGTACACAAGACCTGCGGCTGAAAACAGCTTTCTTGTTTCATAAGATGTAAATGGGAACTGGGAGTTCTAAACTGGGCCCTATCTACCCCAGTACAGTATCTCTGACTCCGTGGCTTAACTTGCCATCCGTTCTCCCCCTTCCTCCCCAGTGAACTCAGCAATCCTTTCGCAAATTAAATTACCTTAGTGATATGTACAGCAGAGCTTCCTGGATGGACAGTTGTGATTCACTGTAGCTGGGTACAAATACTCCAAAATTAAAGGAGCCCAATTAGTCTGGAATAGCTATTACACCCGTTCGTTGCATCTCAACCTGTTCCACACCCTTCACAGGCCTTCCTGCTTGCAGTGCAGGGTATGAAAGTCACTTCCTCTGTTTTGCTTACCTTCACGTAAAAGACAATCAGCAGTAAATGAGTAGCCAGCATGGGCAGGAGAGGAAATGACTGAAAGCCTGAAAGTGTATCTGTGGGAGGGTAGAAGCAGGGAACGAATATGCAAAGCTGTGTGCCTTGTTTGTGGCACTTTGATGTGGCAAATTACTGCTAGCACTGTAACGCACGCTGCTGTGTGTACCTATAGCTAGGTAGGTAATGAAGTGTTAGCTATGTTTACAGGGGTCTGGGRTATGCAGAGACATCTGTGAGCTCGCTTAGTTATCAGTTTAAATGCTCTTTATTATCATGTAGATGTTAGTTGAGATTCCAGTCAGGTTTCTACTAATCATAGTCTGAATGTTTCCATTACCTTGGGATATCAACCTTATTTTTCTTCAAAGAGAGTAAATTTTTGTCTTTTCATTTTTAATTAAAGCTTGTAGGAATTGCCTTTTTTCACCGACAAACCTATTGATTGCTGAGTTGAGATGACTTACCACTACTTGGCATAAGATTTAGCTGTCTTAATTGTATATTCAATCAAAAACAAAACAGAACAAGAATAACGTGGTTTGGAAGATAAGGCAATCAGTGCAAGGAAATTCAGACTACAGGAAATTTTTGCCATATTTCTGGAATACATATGAAACATTTTCAGTCAAGGTTGGTGTGAAATCCACCTCTGTATGAAGTTGTGAAGTCTGGCTGTCTGGTTGTACTAATAGTCCAGAATGAAGGCATAGCTTTAAATAAAACCTCCCTGTAGGTCCAGAAAAGCAGTAGTATAAGCAAAAGTGTAAATCAACACCACAGTTCACCTCAAAGAAAGCATCAAAGTCTATTTGGGATTAGTTCAATGCTAACAAAGCTAGTTAAAAAAAAAAAAATTCTTAACTCATTAATTGCAGTAAGATTTTATATGGACCTTGTCAGAAGTTTTCAACAGAAATATATTCAATTACAAAGTTATTTCTAGATGCCTGTATCCCCTTTCTTTCATAAGAATATATCCCAAAATTACTGTTATTCCTTATTAGGAAATCACACACCTCTATGCATATTCATGAACCTTTAGAGCTTTCTTTGAATGATACTCACTAACTTGCTCCTCTATCAAACTGATCGGGCTAGGAGAGTTGAAACCCTTCCCTTCGTGACTATCACTTATGCCTCATTTCTCAGCCTGTTCTTTGCAGCTGAAGAATTCTTCCCTACTTATATTGGGCTAGTTTTAAGATTTTTACTTTTAGTAAACTTTAATTACTTTAGTATTACTTTTTTTTTTTCCTTGAATAAGATGATTTTGTCAAGAGAGATTATAAAGAAATACCTGTTTTCTATTTTTGGAGTTTCAGGGGATACTCTACTCCCCTAAGGTCTGAAACTCAAGGTCTAAATACTATCAAATCTTGTATAATTAAGACAAAAATCAAGGTGGAATTCATATTTATGCTAATGTCTGTTTTCAAGTGCTTCATGAAGTGAAGGAAGTTGACTATGTGTGACTGGTGTAAAGCATTGCAACCTTGCCCATGCAGGGTGTATTTGCCTGGCCAAAGTGCCATACAAACATGGCTACACTTTTACATACCCAGCTTAGATGCCTCTTCATCACACTGCACATCTCATAGCAAATCCTTATAAACATCAAACAACTGGCTGTCTTGCTACCTTAAGCCAAGACAATTAGTTTGCTGGGACTCAACTTAGGGAGAGGTGATTTGAGATATAAAAAAGATCCCAAGAAACATGAGTTTTAGCTACATGATTATTGTCTTGTGCTAATAGCAAAAACCTAAAAAAAAATGATTAAAGATAAGGGGCAGTCCTTGAGTTTGTTTTCATGTTTGGAGGGTCCAGGCACTACTACTTCTTATGTCCATGTTGAGTAGACCTGTGTCCCTCTTCTAATACCTTTCTGGTGTACTGGAAGCACTTGAAATTGTGTTGATGTTTATTAATGTGGCAATTACAGTGGCTAATTTTATAATATATGCCAGTGCAGATAATTATGTAATTAAACTATGTAAATGAAATGATGCAGTTATCTAAGAACGGAACAGTTAAAACAGGAAATTATGCAGTAAAAACCTTGCAAGGCATCACAGATAAAGCCTGCAGATGACTTCAGAAGACTTCTTCCTTCCTACTGTGGTTCTCTTTTCATCAGCTTAAACTCCAGCCAGCCGCTATTCAGCCAGCTGCTAAACATGCGTAGCTGGAAGTTGACACTCTTTGGCTGTGGTCCCAGTGCAATGTGGATGTCCTCAGTCCTTCCAGACTCTCCCTACCCCCACACAAGCAGGAGGGATGCAGTTGTTCTCCCACTAACCCACCACTTGCTGCTTTCCCTCTCACAGATGCTGGTGTCGCTTCGGCAGGTCAGGTGCTACCACTTGTGCTCGATTAATACTCCTAACCTTATTCAGGAGTAAAACCCCTCTCCTTTCTTCAGGGTCCAATTTCTACATTTCTGTGTATATTGTCTTCAGCCTGCTGAATCTTGTATTATGTGTGGGTTGATAACCTTGATACAAACATTATAAACACCTATTAAGCTATTTCCTGTTTCCTGACTGGGGCAAGACATGACAGCAGTTGAGTGCCTTGAGTTCACAGCTGCTTTGTGGTGACCAAATCATAAAGTTGTCCTGGAGGAAGAGAGTCATACTATTTCTTGCACATCTAATGCCATAGAAAGGTTTTGCTGAGCACCTGCTTCACAGTAATACTGCACACGCAATTTTCTTCTCATCTCTTCTGTTGCTCTTTTTTTCAGAACAAAGGACTCCTCGATACTCAATTTCTTCCTTTGAAGAATCACAGTTCCCAGTAGTTGACTTCATTAAATATAAAGTCTATACTTTTTTTTTTTAAGTAATGCTTCAAATAACTGTTGGTCTGAGACRGGTGAATTTCTGAGTTCCAATATATGCTGGTTCTTCAGTCAGAGAAAGCCATGATTAAAATCTAGAACAGCTCTTTAAAGATTATCTGATGTCTTTTACATTTTTGAGCTGGAAGAAATGCTGGTAGATGAAATATTCTGAAAATAGGACTTTGTAATGGAAATAGTTATATTCTTTAATGGTAAGAATGTTATGTTAATATTGGCTTAATGAAGCAACCATTTATCTATCAATTAGTTCTTGCTATAGATAAATACAGTATGTAACAAGGAAAGCCCAACAAATTAGTGGCCTTGTGCTGCAACTGCAAACTCTGTGCTGCAAATTAACCCCTGTGGTGTATCAGTTTATCCGTTCATTTATTTTTAAGAATCTTTTTTCCCAGGAGCTTTTCTGTGTGACAGGAAAAGCTCTCTGCGATTGGTGTTTAATGGGCATGATTTTATTTTCACAGAGACATAAATTCTGGAGTTATTCTACTGTATGGCCCGAGAATAAGGACAGTTTCTGCTTCCTGAGTCTTCTACTCTGGGATGTTCTTGATTAAAAAAAAAAAATCATGAAAGAGCTCACTGGCTCTAAAAGAGCATGTGAGGAAAGCCTGTTTTCACTCTCAGAAGATTAAGCTGCTTGTATAGATCACCAGTAGATCTAAGGCAATAAAGCTGAATAAAAAACCAAAAAGGTAAATGGTGGAAATAAAAAGAAGTCTTTGTATTCAGCRGTTTCTCCTAAAGTCATGTATCTTTTTGTCACCTCTATGTAAGAATAATGACATTTCTCCAAGGAAAAAAAATGTATTTTTTTTTCTTCAAATTAGTTTACAGAGACAGAATTAAACACATTCAATAGAAATGATATTAGTATATAATCAAATATATTGAAGGCTTTTGAAAATGATTAGTTTTGCACACAGTCTTCTAATAGACATCCTATAGAGGTGGACAGTCAGTGGGAAATTGCCTCTTGAACTCCATCCAGTAGGGGATTGTCAGTGTCAGATAAAAGAACTGTGTTCTGATTCTATCCAAGAGTGGAATTTTCTTCTGCACAGGCACAATAAATACTTTTTTTTTTCTAGAAAAAAAGAGGCTGCAAAGTTGGCCTATCTGAACAAAAGTATGTTGTGCTTTACACACGGGAAAAGCTCAAGAACAGTTAATCCCTATGGAAACATTTTGTCTGCGTTATCGCCAATAGTGCTTGCCTTCAGGCAGTTTTCAGTTATATGTTTCCATTTTCTATACATGAAGCCAGTGTTCTTTATTKCCACATGATTGTTCATCTCAATCATTTTCTTTGCTTTCATCTATTTTGGGCTCATGCACATGCTTTTTACATATTGCCAGAGTACTGTGGGCTATATTTAAGTTTCCAGATTCATAGAAATATTGTTCTACTTACAATGCTACGAAATCCAGTATTTAGCCCTAAAAGGACTGCTGATTTCCATGTGATCACTCATGTCACTGTCAAGTACGTAAGAGAAAAAAAAAGCTTTTTACCTTTCCTGCTGCCCTTTTATGTATAGTAAAAATTGGATGGTATAAAAATTCTATGAAAGGCCTGTATTTGTGTGGTGTGCRCGAGTTAATAACACCCACTGGTTGGCACACGTGATGCAGAAGACAAGAAGAATTCAGTCTCCCAGTTCTTATCGCAGCACATTGGTGTGATAGCTGGGTCAAGGGACAGCTGAAGTTGTGTTACTGTGCAGACAAGAATGCCTGTTTTGCAGCCAAAAGAACAGCAAGCAAGGAAAAAACAACTAGCTGTGGGAGGAGCAATCTCTGGTTACAATGCAGATCATCTCACCATATAGCAAAACAGAGTGGTAGTAGTGTACAAACCACATGTATAACGGAGTGGAAGCATTATTATGCGGGGCAAGAGTTTGACCAAAGTAAAAATGGCTCATGTATTTGTATTTCAGCCTCAATTCTTGTCACCTCTGGGTAAGCCCACAGGAGACAATATGATGAGAAAGTRAAAGGTTTAGTATGTGCTCTCCCCCAAGGAGTGAAGTGTCCTTCCTGGAGTGGGTCGGTAGATGCAACCCTGGCATCTCCAAAGTCCTGAACAGTCCTGGCTGTCAGGCATGCAGAGCCCTGCACTATATTCCCATCTTTTTCTTAACCATAATGTGCTTTTCTTTTCTTCTCAGCCAGCTCCTCTCCTCCTCTCCTAGGGCACTGGCTAGAGGAGCGGTGAAACCTGAAGTGATGTGTGTGCCTTTATCCTTTACTTCCCCAGCTTTTGAATTTCTGCAGCTCTACCTCGTTGGGCAAGGGACACTGCAACTTCAAGAACAAAGAGAAACGTGCTGTTGGTTGTGGTCATTCAGCCTGTGTTGTGGGCTTTGTCATTTTATTTTAATTTACCTCTCTTTGCCTTAAGAAAAGGGCAGTACAACGTCAGAAAGCCAACCCAGTCCTTTATGCAAAGGAGAGGTTTACTTTATAGCTAAAAACATTTGTAAAACATGAGTCTGTTAGCTCTGGCAAGATTCTGCATAGCAAAGCAAAATGAGTGGGCATAGCAGGACTTTCCGTATTCAGGGTTAATGGAGCTTTTTGAGAAGCACTTTAATAAATGGCACTATCCAGAATCTTTTACTTGAACTCATTTTTTGAAATACCTATTTTAATCTTTGAAAATGTACATTTCTGATTTAGTTTATTTTCAAAGCTTTGGGGTTTTTTTCTTTTTCATCTTTTTTTCTTTTTTCTTTTTTTCTCTTTTTTTCAGCAGTAATTTCAGTCAAAGGAATGATGTGGTTTCAAACAGTAAAGATTTGAGTACTGAAAGGAAATAAAAAAGAGAAGAAATACAGGCTGTATATAAATGTAAACTTGCTGCAGACCTTGGAATATTTAAAACAACATATGTTTTTATAAACTTAAGGGTTTTAAACCTTAAGAAAGATGAAGATAACACTGTCAGGGGAACATTGTCTGGTGAACCCATTCCGTGTTTAATGTTATACATCTGTGGTAAAACATATAGTTCTGAAAAGAAATGTACTGCAGTCTTTAAATAAGTATTCCTTACATTATAAATTAACAGATTGAATAACTGCTGGTCCATTCAAATCCATGGGTGATTTGACACCTTCTGTGGGACCAAGACTTGGCTTGCATTTTACCAGTGACTTGTTTTATAACCTATGGTATATTCTGCAAAAAAATGACAGATGGTGTTGCAACTGATTTGTTGTGATTAGAATATGTTCACCTCTTTTGTTGTTTTGTGTCAGAATTACTTCTCTCTTGATAACTTTCACAAGCACATAATCTGTAACCAAGCTCATCCTCTAATAACAAACATAACACCTAGAAATGCACAAGAGGAGAAGCTGGTCCAGGCACTCCTGGGTCTCTCAAGCCATTGTGGATTTTTTTGGTTCATTGGCCAAACAATCTGTTTGGCCCGATGGTCCTTCTAGTGTTACCAGGCAAATATGGCCAAAATACTGTCTACAACTAGCACCATGGTTGTATCAGCAACTTGCTGGAGAAAATGAGTTGTATTATGGAAAACCACTGTTAATGGCATTTGATGATGGCTTCCTTTTCTAACAGGCAAATGGATTAAGCACCATGTCCAACCGTGGTTCTGGGGTACAGGTAGTAGGTGGCACCCTAGGAGGCTGAATAGCACTCTGGTAAGTCTCTGGATTGCAAGTTGGTAGCATTAATCTTCTTAGGTTTGGCCTGACGTTTTCACTTTTTTGTTTCTTTTGCCAGCAGCTGTCAACRCAAGTATTGTATGTATTTTGGGTACATTGGATTACTCATGAATACTGTTAAGATAAACCAATACTTCACACACCTCAGTATTTCCAAATATAGTGCCTTGTGTTCCTCTCCCTCATTATGGCAACATACCATTCTCTTTCCAAGTCACAAAACATAGGTCACCCAATCCATCCCCTTATCCCAGAATTGGATGGATTTTGCCCAAAAACTCTCCTGTAACCCATTCTTAAAAAGCTACCAGCTTTTCTAACCCCACCTTGGACAATCTGTCCTTATAATTGAAATCCAGCTTTATCTCTTTATCAATGTGAGAAATATGTTCACATGAGAGAAGAATGAGACCAGAAAACATCTCTTCTTCTCTGCTGGATCCACTGCATGTACATTAGTACTGTTCATCCTGGACTACATTTTATAGTTAAAATCAAAAAAAGGAAGAAAGAAGCTATCACAACTGCTCTCCTTCCAGCTAAAAGAAACTAGCTGAGATCCTTTTCTGAATTATCATTCAGTTGACTACAGTTGTATAAGGAAGCTCCTCCCAGAGGCTGATCAAGCTGTCATTAACTCCCTCTTCCTAAGAATTTGAAAGGTCATGGAGAACAGGAGAGGGGCCTGAGGACTGGAAGAAAGCCA
>NW_020451081.1:203863-266834 GCF_003343035.1 Apteryx rowi
GAGGGAGGTGATTCTCCCCCTCTCCTCAGCCCTGGTGAGGCCCCATCTGGAGTACTGCGTCCAGTTCTGGGCTCCCCAGTACAAGAGGGATGTGGCACTACTGGAGCAAGTCCAGCGGAGGGCTACGAAGATGATAAAGGGACTGGAGCATCTCTCTTATGAGGAAAGGCTGAGAGAGCTGGGCCTGTTTAACCTAGAGAAGAGAAGACTGAGAGATCTTATCAACGTGTCTAAGTATCTGAAGGGAGGGTGTCAAGAGGATGGGACCAGACTCTTTTCAGTGGTGCCCAACGACAGGATGCGAGGCAATGGGCACAAACTGGAACACAGACAGTTCCATCTGAACATGAGGAAAAACTTCTTCACTGTGAGGGTGACAGAGCACTGGCACAGGTTGCCCAGAGAGGTTGTGGAGTCTCCTGGAAATATTCAAAACCTCCCTGGACGCAATCCTGTACAACGTGCTCTAGGTGACCCTGCTTGAGCAGGGGAATTGGACTTAGACGATCTCCAGAGGTCCTTTCTAACCTCAACCATTCTGTGATTCTGTGATTTGGAGTGACTGGCTGTTATGATGCAGCCAGTTGAAAGTTCAGATGTTGTAGGGCACTTTTACATAGTTGCTAAAATGGAATTTGTTCGCATAGTACTCAGCCCAGTATTACAGGAAAAACATGAGAGCATGTTATTACTGGAAAAAGATAAGCATCTCCAGTGGACAAATCATCTCATAAGAAGATAGATGTATAAGATAGATGATGTAAACCGTTCTCTGAAGGTACCTATCTACCTATATCTAAAGAGTGCCAATATACTGTTAGATGACTATAGCTGGGAGAGAGGAATCCAGATGTTGATAAGAGGTATTTAAGAGAAGAAGAATTTTTTGTAAGAAATTAAAAATTAATCCCAATTACAAGATATGACAGATGCTTTATAATGTTGTTTTGAAAACATAAACATGTTTCTTATAAGGATCTCATAATATCCTCTTAGCAAACAGTAAAAGCCACAGAGATGAACTCACTTTACCTACTTTTTTTTGTTACTATTAAAATCAAAGAACCCAATCTTGCTGCCGCTGAGGTTATTAGCAAGTTTTTCTTTCCCTTCAGTGGAAGCAAGATCAAGTCCTGAATGGACTCAAATAGACAATGGGAAAATAGCAACTGAGATACATAAAGAAAAAGTGTTCTTTTAGGAATTTGTAAATTCTTTCTTTGCTTAGCTTAGTGCAGATTCATACCACAAAAAAACGGTTGTTTCTGACTTTTTATTGGTATTATGATAATTATAATAATTACTTTAAAAGTCACAAGCCAGGAAATTCTAAATGAGACAGTGTAATTATAATATATAACAATAATAATGCTTCCTTCCATTCCTCACTTGGGTATTGTGAGGCTTAATTAGTTAATGTTTGTACAGCAGTAAAATGCAAAACACCATACAAGTATTAAGCATATTTTTCCTAGCTTGGTTCTGCAGCATAACTGAGGATCTTTCATGAGATTCTTAAAGGGAGACAATTTAAAAACATCTGTATAAACCAGACTGTATTTTATATTTGTCTTGCTGGTATTTGGAGTGGCAGATCATGGTTTAATTGTATCATTGGCTTCTCATGAACACGCTGACAGTGTGACAATGGATTTGACCTAGAATATTTGTTGATTATCATATTGCCAAGTCTTGCAATGAAATTGAAGTGTTCTCTTGGGAGCCAGTGACACAGCTGATGGAAATGAATAGAGAATGAATGACATAAGCTGATGAACCATCATATTTAGAAGGGGAAAAATCACAAATAGATTGTGCTCAGTTGGAATAAATAAAACCTTTTGTCAGGTGTTCAGAGTAGGAAAATCTGTTACTATTTCCGCTGAACAGACTTAAGTAAAAAAAAAATTGTGCAATGTGCAATGCGTAAACAGCAAATGGAGTTAGAGCTCAGGGGATGTGGCACTGTAGACTTAAATATGATTTTTAAAATTATCCCTAGGTTGATGGAGTCCCAACCAAAATTTAGTTATCGCTGAAATAGCTGCTCTGCAGAATGTAGGAATCACTTGAGTTAGGGGTGGAAATGTACTCAAGGTAATTTTCAGGAGATTATTAGCACCTCTGGGGATAGTACTTAGATCTTGTGAGTTAAAATCCAGTACATTCTCCACTAAACCTTTGCTTATTTAGTCACACTTATCCCTCCCAGGATAAGTGAAAGCAGATATAAGGGTTAGGATTAATTTTGCTATCTAAAGGGTAGTTTGTCTTCTAAGCTTAATTCATGTCAATGGAAAGAGAAACACATTTCCTAAGGACTATCCATTTCATCTATTTTATACAAAACTACCTTAGTTTCTTTAGTAGACAATGGACTGAAAAAATTTTCAAAGGAATTCATCTGATTGTGGGCATTTATTTTAGGAAGAAATGAATGATATTATGGAAATGCCGTTCTCTGTGAAGGGATTCTTGAGTTTCTCAGCTGTCTTTTACAGTTAGACATCTAACTTTTAAATCTCTAAATTAAGTTGCATCCTGCATGTGCAAAGAATTGGGCCTCATGCCTGTAAGGCCTCCAGGATGCCACAAGCAATGCAGAAGATACTTAAGCACACATATGAAGGCATGTCCTTCATATTTAACTTGGATCATTCTCAAGTCCATTTGTTTCAATTTAGAGACCACTTTAAGTTCCTTCTGGTTGATGATGCCGTAGAATTAAGAAGCATCATTGTAATCCCTATGTTTCTGCGAGCATCTGCACCTATCAAACATAGATTAAAACAACTATCTCTGTAAGCAGAGACAAAGTGCTAAGTAGTTGGCTTTGGATTCATAAGGACACATGTATCAGTGCTTTTAAAAATAAGTTTTTAATGAAAAAAAATTGAGGTGATATGAAATCCCAGTCCTAAAAAGGCAGTGAAAATTTTGCAATTGACTTTCATGAATCCATTATTTCACCTATTAAATGAAGTGGAATGAGATCTCTTTTACTGGTAATCATATAATGGTTAAAATACTAGAGTGATCAATACATAAAAACTATCATAATTAAATATTGACTCTTGTCTTTTTAACCTCAGTCTCTCTGTTGTTTGGGTAGTAGTGTGTCAGGCTGGTTGGCCTCGTACTTAAGATTGTATTTTGGTTGGAAAGAATTTTTCTAATCTAATATTGCCACTTACTCTGCTTCCAGCCGATTTATAAACATCCGCTTTTAGCAGACAAGAGCTTTCCACTTTTGTAACCRCGAGAATTTCCATTATTGCATTTACATGTGTCTTAGCTGCTGCTAAGCAACAGGGCTGAGTTACCTGCCAAAGCTGGAACTTAAATCTCAGGTCTGAAAAAAGGATGGATAGAAATATAGATGTGTAATATACTTAAAATAATGAGTGAATAATGTGTTTTTTAAACTATGTAGGATTGTGGAAGTATAAGAGAGCAATATAGTTCTGATCTAGAAATATGTAATTAAAGGTAGTATAAAATGTTGGAGAAAATTAAGAGTGAAGCAGTTTGTTATACTGAGTTTATTTGTTCTGGAAAATAAATATTGTCAGATTGTTTTTGTCTGGCCAAATCTTACTACAAAGTCTTAGGTCTACATTCATTATTAGATAAAAAGGAACAAGAAATGGGGGGAACATCAAGAAGAATTAATTAAATACATATAGTATTCATAAACAGACCATAGGATTCATATGATTTTGTATAATGTTTTTGTTTCTTTTTTTAGAGCCAGATGTGTTTATAACTGAATGAGAAATGAGTCAGTCACCAGCTGCTATTCAAGGACTTGGTTTACTTCCTTTTCCATTGGTGTTTTTCTTTTTGGTCTCATGTCTCATGACATGGTTTAGATGGTTGGGACTGTTTCTAAGAAATGGTTTAGACATTAGAAATACTGTTGCCGTTATTATCATTAACATTTACAGGCTAAGGGTGCATTATGTGAGGTATTGTGCAAACACATGGCATAAAGATCTCTTTTATGCCTAGCAGATCTTATAGTCTGCATTTAAAGAGAAACTGTTAGATAAGGGCAAATGGAGCACAGAATAAAAGTGAAAAGTGAGACAATGCCAATAGCCCCAGCAGTTACAACCCAAAAGCTGGCTGACCGTTGTCAGGTCTTTTGTAGCCACAGACAGATTTAAGAAGACATTTTGAGGTAGAGGAAATACCCTGCCGTGGGTGTGTGCTGGATAAAGTGTCGCTCGCTCCACAACTGTAGATAGTTAAGAGCAGCATCATTGCTTGAAGAGAAGTGCTGGTCTGCATTTGTGTCTCTGACAAGAAATGGTGGGCAGGGCAGGGTGGAATGATTTTAGAGACGAGTAATTTCTGTTTGGTACCGTGAAGGAAGAGGTACCAGGAGCAGGATGCAGGAAGGCTGCCAGCTGAAGTGACAAAACAGRTAGATGAGTTTTGCTGCAGTGCTGGCATGGTGTTAATGGAGGGAAAAGAAAAGCTGTATAGGACAGAGAACTTTATCAAGCAACAAGCTCACACTATTTGGACAGAAAAAAGGTCAGATTTTAGTCCTGTACAAGAGAAGCAGAAGTTCTTTTTTCTCCTCTAGAATATGTTCATATTTCTCCCTGCTTTTGAAGATATTTTGTAATTCCTCAAGGTGTTCCCTCCTTTAGCAAATGGCTACAAGCTCGGTAAGAAATTCAGGTCTCTGTGAGAGCATTTAAGAGAAGCTTTCTAGAAAATGGCTACTATTTCCTGCACATCAAGACACAGAACCATGAGAATGTAACATCCTAAAAGGTCATTCCAGACAGGCAGTTTATGTAATGAATTCCTAGTACTGTCTTTAGTTTCCCTGGTTTGCTTGGAAATGATGTGAATGCATGTAATCCCTTAACACTGGAGTTACAAGAAACAAAACAGATTCACACATATTGCCTGCACTTGGATACACATTGGTTTACTAACAATTATTGATATGAGGATTGTGACATTTGGAGCAAAACATTTAAGTTGCGAAAAACTTCATATAATAAAACACTCCAGTTATGTGCACATGACTTTACTTTCAGAGCTTTCACTGAAACAAAATACTATGACTGCAGAAAAAAATTGGTACTAAACATATTTATGACTCTGAAAAACAAGAACAGAACAACTGAATTTGCAACAAAATTTAGAAGATTTAGGACTAATTCGTCTTTCCGTAATAAACCTTGTGTACTGTACTTCTTGGAAAGTAATTTGATAACTAAAGTGGAAAAAGTGACATATAAGAAATCAGATTAAATCAATGGTTCAGTCTAACTGAACTCAGATTTTTTCTTCAGCTGACAAGTAGCTATGTCCAGTTTAGGTATATTTCCCTTGTAAAGTCTATAATTCTTCCACTGAGATTTGTGTATTTAGAATCTGCTTGGGTAGAGTCACCACTGTGTATTCCTTATGTACTCTTGGAGTTCTTTCAAGGGTAGGTGGGTATGTGTATGAAGATAATCTAGCTGATACTTGACTGTCCTAAGACTTTTACAAAGTCCCTCACCATGGCCTTTTAAGAAAATGTAACAGTTGTGGAGTAACAGGGAAGATCCTTGAATGGATGAAGAATTGGTTAAAGAAACATGAAACAGCAAATAGAAGTAGGTGGTCAGTTCTTGAAGTGGAGAGTGAGTATTGTTGGAGTTCCTGTGTCCTGTTCAGCACACTAACAAATGGCAAAAGGAGTGAGTGAGGGGCTGACAGAGTTTGCTAATGATATGAAGTTATTCAGAGCAGTAAGAATGAGGAGAGTCTATGAAGAACTGCTGAAAGTTCAGTTATGAAACTGGATGAGTGGGCAGTAAAACGCTAGATGAAACTCAGCATAGATAAATACTAAGTGATGCACATGGAGAAAAACAATCTTAGCATATAAAATGATAGTGTCTGAGCTGGTCTGAGCAGATCACTCAGCTGAAAGTGGTGAGTGTTGTATGCAGCTTGGTTCCCTCATCCCAAAAAGGATCTCTCAGAACTGAGGAAGGTTCAGAGGAGGAAAAACTCTGCTGTGAGACAGGTCCTGCTGAGGATCAGCTGGTCGGATACACACACGCACACACATGTGTGTGTAAGGAATGCTCTCTCCTCTGTAAGTATCTCTGCATCTGGAAGGTGTGTTGTTCATGTCCCATTTCTTTATATAACTAAAAATTACACTGCTTGAGTTTAATATACTTAATAAAAGGGACCAGATTCAGGTAGTGCTAAAGCATAGGTTTAAACGTAAGTGTCTTCTAACTTTAGCCTGGAGAAATGAGTGTCTCCTAGATTTCTTTACAATCACAGAGAAGAGCTGGGCTTCTCCACAGAGTGACTTAGAACAAGGATCTCATTTAAGTTCTCTGATTTGACCCCTTGTGAAGCCTGTTACTCTCTGTTTGCTACAAAGGACCTTAGGGAAACAAGTCTCCCTTGGATAACATCAATCTTTGTAACTGCTCCCTTTAGTATCAATGCTGGGCCTTTTATTGTGAATTTTCTGGACTCCTGTGTCTCATGGTGCTTTATTATTTTGTTGAATATAATATTTAATGCTTTTTTAAAGGGCAATGTATTCTCAGCCTTAACTGTCTTTTCTTCCGGGGATATATCTAAAGCTGTAATGAGAAGCAATGGTTATCTCATTTAAAAATCTCAGTGCTATTCACTGAAAAGTAATTGATATCTCAAGGAGATTAGCTACTTTTTTCCTTTCACCTATGCATTATGGTTCGTAAAGGGGGGTCTTACTACTTCTTGAATAGCAGTGCCTCAAGGTGCCAACCTGAAGTGCTTGGAATAAAGAGCTTCTGTCTTTGGCACCAGTGGAGAAAAGCCATGGGAAGAAAAATAAATCTCCAGAGAATTTGATTACCTCTCATGCCAGCACTTCCATTAAAGCTCTCACCTGGGCTCACGTGTTTTAACCTAACTGAGACAATTTGGGCTAATGTATCCAAGGAGAACTTGAAATGCAAGATAAGATTAAGACTAAATAGCATTATGGGTCACAAATAAAAGACTCTGAAGTAAAACAAAAACAAAACAGCCAAGAAAAAACACACAATGATGGCAGCCTTCGAGGCAATCGTTTATCATTCTTTTCAGTAACCCTGTTAAAGAGGGGTATGGAAGAACAGTGTCCCTTTTCCCCAGGTTACCTGGCCAAGAGAATAACCTCTTAATTTTACTGGTTTTAGATGAGAGCAGAGCTGCCGCTGTGTTGCCTTCCCCTTCTGCGGTTGTTGTGCCAGCAGCTGTGCTTACGGTGACCCAAGCTGGGACTCCCTGCGGGAGAGCCACTGTGTTATCCTTGATCAACCAACACCTCTTGAGGGCAGGGCAGGTTCCTGTGGAGTTTAGTGGGAAGTAGAGCAAATCCAGAAAAAAGCAGGCAGTACTTATTTGTGCTCTCTTCAAACCATATCCCCAAAATACCTGTCAAAATTTCTATTCTGTGTTGAAGGAGTAAGAAACAACACAATGAAGTTGGCAATGTTGTTCCCTTTCACTTATGGGTGAAAGAGGAACATAGTCAGGTGGAAAATTCTGGTAATGGACAGACAGAAAGAAAAAAAGTCACAGAGTCCAAAAGCTGTGGTGGTTTCTCAGCTGTCAAAACAGGCTTTAATTCTAATGGAGAACCATCTATCACTAAATTAAGAAGAAATAAATCATTGGTCTTGTGAGGCAGTATCTTAACTCATTAAGAACATGTCTTTCTCTCACTGGTTTGCTTTAATCTTTAAAAGAAATCTTCCTTTTGTATATAAAAGCACTTTTCCAGTAAGAAAGCTTACTGATATCAATGAGCTATCCCTCTGCGCTGTTGCACAACCAAGAACATGTGGTTGTTATTTTGTCTTCTGTTACTAGTTGAAGGCTCAACATGTGATGTGTGTAATCAATAAATTGTGTGTGAGCAGTGACTGTTCTGCATTGCAAGCCACAGTTTTTACAAGTCRGAGCACAATTTATTACAGTGTGTTTGCTTGGTTTTGATCTCTCTTTCTCTATGCCAACTTGAAAGTTACTGTGAGAAAATCATATTTTATTTTTCTTGGCCAAGAAAGAAGGATCTGGGATGGATGATTCAACACTAAGATCAATGTCTTAAACATCCCTGTTTTATACTCTGGTGTCACAAGTGAAACCCAGGTGCTAATGATTTGCATTAAGTACATGAAGCACTTTCCAAGCAGGAATTGTCAGTTGGTTGCAAGTGGACTGTTTTGGAAAATGTAGCACAAACAGCCTGCAGAGAAGGAAAGTAATTTTGGAGATAGTTTGGGCAAATGACTGGCACAAGCCTTTCTAGGACCTGGGTGTACCAGTACAGTAAAAATGTTAAAGAAAGAAAAAATGTGTAATTGGCCTATCCAAACAGACTCAAAAGGAAATATTTCTTTTCTTTCTTTTTTTAAGATCATATTTAGGGGGATGACCTTTTAAAGAAACTGTTGTGTGTGTATCTTGAAGAGAAAACCTTTTTTACTCAGGTGTCTTAATTGTGCATTTCAATGCCTACAAAGGGAAGCTTGCATTACAGCTAGTCTTTCAAAAGCAGCTTAAGCTCTTAGCACTGAAGCATTATTTTTATATAAATATATATGTAAATGGTGTATGTATATATAAAAACTTAAGCAAAACCTTTCTCAGGATTTCTGCTACCTGGTGGACACCATGGCACCAGGCTGTGTGCCTGGTCAAGGGATACAGCGAGCAGAGAGGCTTGGGCCAGTATTCTGGGTGGAGAGCTGCTTCTCTGATGGGGGCAAGGAGAGGTTAAGCCCTGCCCCTCAGAAAACCTTAAATGCCCSCTTCTGGGCTGAAGTCAGTTGTGTCTCTCCATTCTTGCTTCCTGGAGCTGAGAGACCTTCCTGGAGCTAGGCACCAATGCAAATTCAAGCTTTTCCACAAAGTAATGTTTCTGCCTCCTTTATTGCCCACAGTGTAGTGCCATGCCTGGGGCTTGCATATAATCTTGCCCCTATTTGAGGGGATTTACACTTAGTTTTCCTACTTCCTACTAGGGTACCTTGACACTTGGTATTAACAGGTCTTTCTCAGTCTCTCTCAAGCTCTTCCACATTATGTTAAATGAAAGGAATAGTACTTGTCGGTCCTGTGTCAGAGCTTCTGGCTGCTTCTGGGACCACTGCTTGGTCCCAGAGTTAGTCCATCATTTTATATCTATCTGGACCATTTGCTGTCTCCTTTTTTAAGAAAATAAAGATGATGTGACTGAGCTGTGTGCATGTTTGCATCTGGCTTTCTGACTTCCCTGGATGAATTTCGAATCTATATCCATGATTCATCCAAATTGGACAGAGGAAAGTCTCAAAGNAAAAAAAAAAAAAAAAAAAATCCTCCAAGTTTTATGACAACAGACATCCAGGTGAGGCCAGGCACCCCTACTAGTACCCTCATTGAGAAAAAGACTCCAACATGCACTGAAACCTTGTTAAATATCAGAGAATTTACATGGCACATATTTTCCAGATCCAAAAAGGAATTGAGTTTCTCTGAGTTTGTTGCTCACGAGGTTATCTGTCCCCTGTTTAAGAACAGTTTTGTAGCTCATTCAATATTATCTTTAATAATGAAACTCAATTATTAAATAAGTTTAATAACGTATTTAATATTAAATCATTAACATTATAAAGCCTATAGAAGCAATCAAGTTCTTATTTCTCTCCCATTCTATTAAAAATAATTTAAAATGAATTGAATGAAAATGCATTAAATTAAATTATTTTTTGTCTTATCGTTCTAATTTTAAATTCATTGCTTAAAATCTAGTATATTATAGTTAATATTCATGTATACAGATACCTGATAAACCCTGCCTGCCTATTGTCAGTTTGTAAGCCAAGACTTCAGGTAGGCCCTGCAGACTATTTCCATGCCTTTTTACCTGTGATGTATATCCTTCAACACTCCAGTGATAGAGGGATTGTGTGAAGACGACTGCATCAATAAAAGTAATACCTTTTTTTAGTTACTAAGTTTGCTGAAGTGTCCCCTCATTTTAGAAGCATTTTTAGATATACATTTATCTGTGGTTCATATGTGATTTTGGGAGAATAAACAAGTCAGTGCCTCAGACAGCATCATACAATAAGTTCATTTCATCCAATCATGAATCAACAGATGAAATCTAGTGACCTMACTCCCAAGTAATCCCTATTGATGTTATCTGGAGCAGCATCACCCAGTTCTCTACCTCATGAACTGCATGGCTTCTATTAGAAAATAATTGCTTATAAAAGCAATATAACTGGAACATAACTAGAAATAATATTGGCAGGCAGTATCTTGCAGTCATTAGAAACCATGACATTGCTAAATGACTTTTGTTTGCATTATGCCTACATTTAATATGTGCTTCACTATAATACATCAAGCTTTTAGTAGAGAAATCACTTGTACTGTCAAACATCAAGTCAGTTAGTCCCAGCGTAAATTCAAGTTGTTGAAAGATTCACCAAAGGAGACTGGGATGTGTTTTGTTCATCACTTGTCCATCATTGTAAAGTCCTAAATGTGCTTCACTCTTTGTAAAACTGCAAAAATGATCTTTTCTCAGGTTAGATCATTAAAATAATAACATTTTCTTTCTAATCTGGGGTGATCAGCTTTAAATGAGGTTTGGGGGTAGGGCTTTCCATTTGCCTGCTGTTGTCAGCTGGTGGTGATTGTATTGAAATTAAAAGTCTCTAGAACTAAGCTGTTAATGCCGTAAATGAACGATTTATTATCACTCTATGGAAATGAGTTTGTCATGGAAGGGAGCTCTAGAAGTCTACCTAAGGGAACAGTTTCTCAGTTAGAAAATAAACAAAGGAAAAAGAGTCTGCGTGTGGATATCGCAGTTAGCAGACTTGTTCGTTTGTTAACTGTAGGGAGCATTGAGAAGAACCAGGGCTCTCCCCGTGCCCTTGCAGCCCAGCTGCCCTGGTGCAGCGACGGGAGCAGGACGCTGTGGGTGCACTTTGTGCTGGGATGCTGCAGGATGCTGCGGGTACCGCTGAGAATGATGCACTGAAGGACCCTCTGTGTGTGCTTCGTTCTTATGGGCAGTGTAAACATGAGGGAGGAGGAATGGGAAGTCTTGCTTGGTTTAGTGGGGAAGAACTGCTCTTGCTGGGGGACTACCTCAGCTGGCCCAATGTGGTCATGCAAGAGCAGACATCCCAGCTGCTTCCAGTGGGAACATGTTCCTTCCTCCCTGGGTCCTCACCAGATGTTTATCTCACTCTGCAGGACTGCCACAATATTATCTTTAGTATCTAAAATTTCATGTTGTTTAGTTGTTGTTTCCAGTCAGGTTGGGTTGAGCATTTTTGAGGAAGATAAGTTGATTTCACCAAAAGCCATCAACACGGAAGAGCACTGGACTATGCAGCCTCACTCTGCTCAAAGACTGGCTGCTCTGGGGCAATATGGTTTGCAGGCTGAGCCGTATAATCTAGGTCTGCATCAGCAGCACAGCTCAGAACTGAGCTACCAATTGTACCATCCTTCAAAATGAAGGGCTTTTAAAATGTAAAATGCAAGACATTGAAATACCAGATTATTGAAATACCACTTTAGATTACAGTACAGTTGAAGAAAGAGTTTCACTTAATTTTTGAAAAAACCTTTGGGATGCAATCCCATTTCATCCAACCTGTTTGCAAATTAATTATGCTAAGCAGGTTCTTTTAATTGTGTTGCTTGAAGGAAAAGCAGCAGAACTTACAAATTCCRTGAGTAACAAAGCAAAGATTTCCACCTCCAATTATGGAGTTCAGTACAGCAAAGGCAGCTGTAGCATGATGCAGCAGAATGTGACTGTTTTAAATGAAGTCTAGAGAAACTCCAAAATTCCTCATTTTTGTTTTTGTAAATGTCCTGCAGAGCTCGGTTATATCACACTGGGCATGCCATTTTTGCAAAGTATTAAGACTTTCTGGTATGAAACTTTTGTGACACAACAATCTGTAGCAAGTTAAAGCCCTTGGCTGTTTCTTGCTGGGAAAAATCAAGAATGTGGTTTGACTTACACCACAGCAGAGGTCTGTACAGTGGGCCAAAATGTTCCTCCTATCTTACTGTTCCTGAGAGAGACAAGCAAAATGTGCCTGGTACCCTGTGTGGTATACACCACCACCATCTAGTGGTTACGTTTTAGCTTGATGGATAGCTGMTATTCTGCTATTAAGCAGAATTAGTCTGGAAATTGGAAAAACTCTAATCTGGGGTTGTTCTATTTGTTTATTTAAGGAAGATATTCAAAGAAAAGAATGTCTAATTCTGTTGATAAGTCTATCCCTGTTTACTAGGTGGAGTGACAGTTTAAATGATCAGTACAGAACTTGTACAATCCTAAAATGCTATATGAAAGAGCATAACTTTTTATAAAAATTATTGAAGCAAAATACTTGGAAATAAGCTTCTTCTGTGTCACTGACATACTTCCAAAAGCAAGTGAAGAAGTTCTAAGAGGAGAATATTACAAAAAAGATGACCTCCCCCCCCCAAAAAAAAAACAACATAGTATGTCTCCTTTTTTGACATGTTTCTTGTACTTTTCATTTTATGGTTACTGAGCAGATAAAATAACACTGGTAGATATGAGGAAGAAAGACTTAAAGTCATCATCTTTAAGCTATCCTGTTCAGGTACATATTTGGTTTGTCATTTTTGCAAACAAATATCTTCAAATAAATTATCTATTGCATGTAAAAATCCTGTGCTTTATGTAATAGCATCAGGAGTGCATTTTTAAAGGCTTAATCCAACACATCCATGCAGAATGTCTGTGAGGTCACTCTGGTTACAAAAGATGGGATTCAACTCACTTAACTTTTACCATGTTGCAGTCTATGTGAATTGTATAGCAGGCACCTCCACCAACGACCTACTGAAAGGACTATTCATCCTACCTCTTGTGAGCATGCTATTTCAAGATAGATGAGTCTCCTGTTGGAGATGACTGTCTCTCTCCAGTCACTGTCCRGGTAACTTTGATAAGTAGCTTAGATGAGATAGCTGTTTGGGGGACAGGTGAGTGAAATGAGTCTTATCCAAAATAATAAAGGCACAGTTATCAGAGAAGAAATATCACTCTTTGCTTTTCAGAGTCCAAGTTGAATTTGTAAAGTAAGCCTTTATTAAAAACCTTTTTTTTTTTTTGTATTAACAGTTATTTCTTTAAACATCAAAGCCAGTAGCTCTCTAGTCTGATCTACAGCTGGGGTGATCTGTCTTCCAGGCTATAGATTAACATCTTCTCTCACTTCCTGATGTGAATATTGGATGTTCTACATGGGCTTCAGAAATTCATGCCTTCCTCTTATTCTTAAAAAAAGTCTGGAAAGGCAGCAGTAAGGAATTCTGTTTCTTCTTCATCGTGTCTAGGCAGACTGTTTATTCAGATTGTGTGAATAAGAACTTCATTCTCACCTCTCCTCTCCCTGCACCTTGCCTCTTGGTGGGATAGTACTGTGGTCTTGGGAGCAGCCCAAGTCTGAGGTGCGTGGTGTGTATGTAGGTTAGGGAGATGTGGCCACGTCAGCTCTTCCTCCTGTCTGTGGGAACTGCTGTGACCCACCCCAGGGCTGTCTGTAGTTGGCCTCTTAGTGTATGTAGTAGATTCTTCTATGGACCAAGGTGTGAAAACCAGGGAGCTCCATGCTAAGGTCTTCTCCTGTGCTGTTTTCCTGCTATCTCATGTAAGATTATTCAGAGTACGGTGCTCCTTCTTCCCTCTCAGTCTCTTTTTCACTGTTTTGATCTGCACTCTGCCTTCCTTACGCTGCTGCATGCTTTCATCTGTCTGTCTCCTCATCTACTGGCCCTGGCCRCTGTACTGCTTTTGTTGAAAATATCAGAGAGAAACCCTGGGCCAATGTAAACTGGTGTCACCCTAATGCTTTGGTGGAAGTACCAGCTGGGGATCTGTCCCATTGTTCAAGGCAGCAGGATTTCCACAGCTTTGAACTGCTTTTTTTTTTCCCCCCTGTTCTTTATCCTGTGTTCCCTCACAAAGATTTATTACCCTTGAGATATTTCAAGCTGACACTAATAGAAAATGAAGCTTTTCTGTAAAGGAGTGGAGGTCCTTTCTCAGTGCCCAATCAGTCTTTGACCTTCCTGCTTAGACTTTTTAACAGCATTGCTGGTTCTGTTGATATGTTTTATTTTGCAGATACCACTAGCAATTAGACTAATACCAGGACCACCACCTCATTCTATGTCAGCTGCCAGACAGCTGTCACATTTTAATGACCAGAGTTTGTTATGACCAGAGCTGGATTAAAACTGGTGACCTACATGTGAAAGACTTTGTATCTCATTATCTCAAGCTATTCACCCCTAGATTTCTTTGAAATGTAATACTGTTTTCTGTCTTGTACTTATTAATGATGTTCGCTGATGTCTATCTACTTTTGAATATTATTTGAAGTGTCTGAGGGTCAATATTCTATGGGYCTCTCTTGCATTGCGCAGTTTTTACCCATCCTCATTTTATATTTCACTCCGATTGACCTTAAGAGATCTGGAAACTGGATAATAACCCAGGAATAAGAAGCTCAAAGCCTTTTGCATCAGGCCACTACTAATAATCCAGTGGTGGTCATTAGAGCATATGTTTAGCAGCTGAGGTAAATTCTTTTAGTTCCACTCCTTGTGATCACAAAATAAAATTTGCCTTCACTTTTTTGACACTTCCGTTGACTTCAATGGGTATTTGTCCGATTAAGAACACAGCTTCTGTGAGCAAGGCTTCTATTCGGGATACCCCAGTTTAGTAAAYCGCTTGGTGACTGCAGTCATTTCTGTGAGATGTGAACCAAATAAAGACCAGGTGTTGGAAAATTAAGATGTTCCAAGCTATCAATACAGTTTAGACCCTGCCTTGCCATGTGCTTCCGTTTTGGGGGAAGATTGTTGATGTGGGGGTCCTGCAGAAAGCCTGCAGCTGCTGTATATTTTCAGAGAAAACTGAATATGAAGAAATAAAGGTTCTAGGCAAAGATCCAAAGCAGGGACGTTGCCAGAGTTCAGTCTGCATTTTAATTTGCTAGCATACAGATTTTCCAGACAGACTGGTTCAGCGATTCACGTGGTCCCACCCCAACTCCTGGACAAAGCAAGCAAGACACATGACACACACGTATAAGAGAGAAAAATTGCTGTGCTCTGGGTGCTGCATAGGTTTTGCCAGTTATAAAATGCCATGAAGGGACAGAGAATTGCTTTGAATTCTGTCATGCRTGCTTTGGGAAGGAGAGTGATGTTATTAGCAATGAGAGTTTCTCCTGAAATGGAAATACATAATTCAGTTTATGGTTCGGTTAGTTCTATTAAAACTTTGTCTTTATTTCTGCTGTCAAAACACCCTTTGAACAAAACCTTCAAGTGGAAGGCAGGAAAGATTAAACTGCTGTTATCTTTTCAAGTTAAATGGAAAGGAGACATTGATGAAAGGGGTATTCTGCAGGTAAAAAGGTCTGTGCCGTAACCTCTCTGTATGTGCTCCCCAGGCAAGGGGACCACAGGCCTACAGGATCTTTGTACAAGCTGAGAAACACGGGGGAATCTTCCTTCCGATGTCATCAATGTTTCCAGTATCCATCTCAATGAAAATGGTCTCTATATTTATTGCTACTGAGCTCTGCCAATTCTCTGGAGCTCATTTGGATCCTGCCTAGCTTTTAGCAGTCCAGAAACATTAGAGTAAGTTAGACGCAGGGACAGTGTGAAACCAGCACCCAAGTGTGGAAGCTCCTAATAGGTGCTTCATGCTTCATATTCTCCTTTCAGCTCTGGACGATCTTTATTAAGTAAAGCTGAAAACCTGACTTTAAAAGTACAATGTAAGGCAATGAATAATGCAGTATTAAAATGTGGATGAATAGGGAAATGGCTGGGACTTGTCTGGAAACATAACACATACATAAAAGCCTCATCTTAGCACATTGGTTGGCCTTGACGTTTGTTCCTAATGCTTAAAAACAAAAACTAACCTTTCCATGGAGAATTTGGAAGAAGATTTGATTCACGATCCAAAGAATTTAGAAACCAAGATCTCACCTGCTTTACATGGAAACTGTAATTCCTGGGTTTTTCAGAGCAGCCAGAAATTGTCTGCCCTCCCACAGGAGTGCACTGGTTGCTATCGTGGCTCCATGGCTGTAGATGAGTTCAGCCAAGCTAAATCTTGCCAGTATCTGAAATTCAAAAACTGCTGGCTGTCGTAGCTGTGTCTGGATTTCTGGGGGAGAGTTATGTGCTCACACACCACACAGTGCATACACAGTTAGGTTGCCACCTCCTAGTGCCTACGTGCTGTATAATTAGTTTATGCTGGAGCAATGAGCTTTGCACCTTTTGGTGTCCACACTGGGCATGTTGTACATGTGTGGTAGCCGTTTATCTGGGAATTCAAGTTTTCCAGAAGGCTACTTACAGCAATTATTCTAGGCTGCTTTCCACCCAGAAAATGGGCCCCCAAAGTAGTAAGGTGATAGGTGAGGTACAAAATTGGTAGAGTGTATGTGGGTTATTTATGTATGATCATTCAAGTTCTTTTGTTTTATTGCCTTGCTTTGCTGGTACTCTAGTGTTCACCAATGTGGGCAGGTTGTGGGATTAAACTGATGCTAGCAAAGCACTTTGGGATCACTCAGAKCTCTGCAGATGTGAAAGCAGCTCTTATTAAAACTGAAAACCTGTTATTAACCACACATTTTATGAATTGGTATAGCAAGCTGAATCTACAGATTGTTTCCTCCCCTGAGGCAATGGACACTTTGATATCTGTGAAGGGAGAAGCACAAAATAGTTTGCTGTTACTAGAAAATGTACATTGCCCTCTTGTGAAAACACAGTCAGCTCCAGTGCAGCAGTAGGAATATCCAAGGGTACATTTCAGTTCAAAAGTCAACATGTTCTGCCACTCTGTATAAATATAACATAGGTCAGTTGTTGCTTCAGACYSACATCTCAGAGAGAATGTGCTCATAGGACAACAGCATCAAATCTTTTCCTATTTATGTACTCAGGATAGAAAAAAAAAMCAAAAAACAACAGCTTCTTTCCCTTGGCTCTGCAGTCATTCTGGATTTCAGTCACTTCATCAGCATGCTAAACTGTACTGTCACAGTATCACTGTGACAGTCTAACTCATATTTCAGCTTCATGACAAGACTCAAACACATGATATCATGACCTCAGACTTGTATCATGTTCAAGCTTTCAGTGCCACACCATCACTTTCTCTCACTGTCATTTTATATCACTGGTTAGAACAGCATGTTGTACATTGCAGATATTTATGAATTTTACTGGAAATTCAGTGGGGCTGTCCAGTTCATTAGTAAATCTCAGAAGGTTTTAGGTATGTCATCAGTTAAAGAGAGCATGAGGAAATAACACTTCATATTTCACATGAGAATTAAAATCATCTGAGCTATTTGTGTATTCAGTATATAGTCATGCWATCCTTCACAACCAAAGAAATAATGGGATTCATGCCACTGAATTGAGAGTTGGCTGTCTAGGTTAAGCTGATCACCTAGACTTTCCCTGTAGCCCCTTTCACTGGAGAGAGCCGGGCACCTCTGCCTGCCCTTAAATATCTATCTTGGGATATATCATCCCATCAGGATGCAGCATCTCTTTCCATTGATAAAGGAGAAGGAAACAGTGAACTCTGACTTGGTGTTTTTCAGGTTGACTGTTAAACAAAATGTAACAAACCGTTTAAATAAATTGCCTTACAAAAATGTTTTTTAACTTTTTTTTTCAGCAAACAGTGCTATCAGAGCTATAGAGTTCACATATTCACAGATGACAAACATAGGTACCTTTGTTTAGTTTAGATATCAGGACTGTCCGCTGCTGAGTGGCAGTCAGAAATCTAGTGAATAAGAGAAATAGGACATCCTTTTTTTTTTCTTTTTTTTTGGGGGGGGAGGGGGAGTGGAGGAAGAAGTATTGATGTTTAGTTCCCCAAACAGCAGGTAGAAATGATTAACTTCCAGGCTTTCTTCTTCTACCAGCAGGGCTTTAGCTGAATTGAATTTGATGGTTTTCTTCATCAATAACTGGGATAGCTGTGCTTACTTTGAGTATACTCTCACCGTTCCCCAAATAAAAATAGCCAAAACCCTGACACACGGAGTCTTCAACTGGCAGACTTCTATGAAAATGCCCTTGAGCTCTGGAAACTTCCTCAGCGTTGGTGGTCTGCTTAAACTCTAGCAGGACAGGCTGAGCTATTTCAGACAGACTCTTTCTGATACATGTGTAAGAAGGAAGAACAGAGCTAGCTCAGAAAGCAGTTTCTGATGGACCTTTACAGGTTTTGGTGCTTTCAGAAGTCTCTCCCCATTATATTCAGACAAACAAAAAWGCTACTACTAACTGCTGCTGGTGTGTGCTCGCCTTCTCTCTCATGAGTTGTTTCATGGTGCTGGCCTCTGCCCAGGGTCATGCCAGACGATACTGCCAAATCTGTCCTGGCAGGTGGACTCGGGATCCCATGGGCTCCATCCCAGCCGTAGGTTGAAATGACAGGCTTGTATTTGCTAGCTGACCCTCGATCCCAGCCTAAGACTCCCAGCTTCTCCATGTTTTGACAGCAGTAAGAAGCACTGGAGTCCACTAGTCTGGTAGACTGTTTCTTTTTCTTTTCTTTTTTTTTTCTTTTTTTTTCTTTAGGCACATCTTATCTGAGGCRTATTTCGAGTTTCTTTTCTCCTACTGTTTTACAGGGACTATGTACAATTCTCWTGTTTTTCTTCATCAGTATGTACTTGTTAACATCTTCAGAGACTGAATTCCCTGACTRGTTTGCTGAAGGTCTTTGCCTGGATAGCATTATCACCCTTAGGTATTTGGCTGTGACAGATGAAATCTGCAAAGAATTTTGAGATACCTTTACAAGGAAAGCTGATTGCAACCTTGTTTAGGAAGATGCTGTCACCTCTCTATAAAAATCTCAAGCTATGAGAAGGACTTTTTTGTCCTATTTTTATGAGAGTATGAACTCTAAAACTGACAAAATGCCAGCTCTGTCATATGTATTAAATAAGATGCCGTGTGTAGTCCCTGTGAAATCCAGTTGCATTCTAGAGACAGGTCCCTTAACGCAGTGGTTGTTCATTGCATGCCTCTGATTGATTGATAGATTATTTCTAAAGTTTTTAGAGGCTTGACAAACCTTTGGCCGTCATGAATACTCTCTAAGCCAGGAGAAGTGTGTGGAAGAAGGAACACAAYAGGAGGACAAATTCAGAAAAGCCCACATGCTTGAGAAGATGTCTACTTGTTACTTCTGTGTTAATGGCAGCCGATCAAGATGAAGCTTTGTTTGGTTTTGAATTTTAATTTGAGAATTTAACACTTTTTACTAGAATTAGCTCATTTTTTTCATCCCTAATTATATCTGCTATAAAATGTGAGTCTATCAAATATGTGTGAAATACATGGGATTACTGTTCCTCCAGAAGTAACTAATCCCTACAGAGCATTATATGCAGTCAATTCATTGAGGAGATTTGAAGGGACTTGAGGATGTCAGGAATTGGGCCATATCTCCCAGCTGAAAATTGTAAAAGGGCGTTTGGGGAATTGGCATCACCAAGAACAATGATCCTGGGAGCATCCCTCTTGGCAAGCACGAACCAGCATCCTCTGGCAAGCAGCTGTCAGCATAACAGTTTGGTCATGTTATTGTTCTACCATTAATGACTATAGGGTATTTTTATTCATCTCTATTGACTCTGGGATCTGCTGCTCTCATTAGATAAAAGAGCTAACTTATCCAAAGCTGCATATCCTTCTTCCAATTCCCACCCCAATACTGAGCTCTTTTTTGCTATTCTTGTTGTTACCGTATTATTGTATGTTTGCTAAAGATTGAGTAGCTGTTATTGTTTATTCAAGAAAGCCTATAACCTGATTTAATTTTTTTAGCATGTTTACCAGAATACTTGGGGGAAAAAGTCAAATCTATTACTCATATCCATTACTCAGTGTGGAAAAGCAACAGTTTTTTCCCCAGTGGGAGCTAGTTACCATAATTATAGTTCTGGGCAGTTCAAGTTGCATCAGTCCATGTTTTCAAGCATATTTTTGAGGTAATGTGTATTAATGAGAAACTTTGATTTTGATACATCCTTCTAGATATGCTTTGCCTTGTCTATAAATTGTCATGTATTTTGCTTCTTGCAAGGGGATTTAGTTGGGGTTTCCAGTTCTTACAGAATTTTTGTAGCTGAGGGGAAAAATTCATATGGATCTGATTTTGAAACAAAATTGCATTCACCACTATACTGAAGACATTAGTATTACATTTATCATTCTCAGAATTTTATGTGCAGCTAGAGTGGTATGGATATCTTCAGCTATTCTGGTGCGCAGAGAGTAATTTAATCAGAAGGAGAACACGTAACTACACTAAGTCTGTGTGATAAATGAAGCAGCAAGGAATCAACAGAGAAGTGTGTTGCTTAAGTGCTTTTTATTGTGTCTCCTTTTCAGCTGAATCCTAAATTATGTTTTTCAAACTTCAGTCATTATAGTGGATGCAATGAGATATCCTGGTGGTGAAAGAACAGCCATGGATAGCAACTTTCTTAAGGATGAATATTGATGTACTTTTGCGGTATATTTTGTTCACATTTTAAAGATCCTTTTTACTTAAAGTTCATTTATTCTCTACAGTTTTTAGAATTTATTTTATACTATCCTTTTGTATGGCAGTTTAAGGCAGGTCTTATTGCATTCTAGAGTTAAGTCATTTGTAGACTKAGTATAGGAATAATTATAAGATCTTAAAGGGACCAAGCGGACAGTAAACTCAGCTGGCTAATTTATCCATAACGAAAGAGGCTGTTCATTGTAGCTTTCTGCCTCAGTGCAATATGTGTGTGATGGTCATTATCTGATGACAAAATGGAGCTGAAATTCAAAGGTACCATGTGCTGAAGGATTTGAGTTACTTAAGAACATCACTTCATTACTCTGGCATCCAGCAGGCAGATGCCAGAGAGAAGGGCAACCCTGCCTCTCGCTTTCAATRGTTTTAATCAACAAACAGCATGCTCCAGTTTGTACTAATACATTTACAGATTTCTCTAAAGTGGGCCCTTGTGGTCCTGTCTGATACATGGAAGAGTGGATAAAACCATAGAAAACCTATGGAATGTGATAATACAAAGTTACAGTACTGAGAAAACAGAATCTGTGGGGTAATTTCCCCCCTCCATACACCTGGTTCATTTAAGTTAATCTCATAGAAGTCTATACCCCCCAAGAACTTACTGGAATCAGAGGGATGAAACTGTGGAGAAGCTGTACTTTGCAGGATAATATTATCTTCTTTAGATGGCCAGTTGCCTAAAAAGCAGAAGACTTTTGGAAATGTCTAGTACTGAGAATCACTAGTATCAATATCCACAGTTTGCCTGCACTGGCTGGTGAGTACGTTCAGTGCTAGCACAGCCACAACGTACCCAGGGGGATGGCATCTCTCCACAAAGGCAGAGATCCATTTGGCCCACAAGGAGTTTTTTTTCTTCTCTCTTTCTATAGATGTCAAAGTACATAATAGACTGAAAAAAATGTATACAGTGAGAATTTTCCCCTTGCACCTTTTACACAGGGAAAAAGAATGTAATGTTCCTTTATAACCTTACAATCATCCTTCTGAAAGCCTTTGTTCAAGGTCCTTTGCCCTTGGGGGGTTGATCTGTAGAGCTAATAGACCAGGGAGCAGTGTACCCAAGAGCTGTCACTATTTGGAGACCTGTTATTCATTGTAGACCTGCCCATATGTTTGCTTAATTCCCAAAAGTTGACACAATGGTCTGAGTCATTCCCTTCTCTTTTCCCATCCTTAGGAAAGTCCATTGGATTTAGACTGGAAAGAAAAGTCTTCCAGGCTCCTTGCACTGACTTTTCCTCTTCCTTCTCTCTTGTTCTGTGTGTGTTCTGTGCCCTAGTTATTATTCAAAAGCTACTCAGGCAAAATTCCTAGATATCATGATACAAATAACAAYAGTAATAGTATTGTTATTCACATGGAAACACAAGTATGCACAACACTTCACGCAACAAATAAAATCATTCTTTTTAACATCAATGAGCTTAATATTGACGTCTTCCAAGATACTTTTCTTAAGCAAGAAATTATTTAGTCCATTCCATTGATGCACTCCTTCACAAGACATAGATGATCCTTTGCAAGKTAATGCTGGTATTTCAAAGATTTTGTATAAAACTGGGCTTGTAAGTCTTGACAATGCCCTTTTAAAAGGTTTGTGTTTTTTTAAGAGATTGCCTAGATGTGAAAGAAACTGCATTATCTTGAAAAGTTGAAATTTTAAAACTATGTTAAAAGTCCTTTTTTGTTACTGGCCCCCATAAGAACAGAACTGGAAGGGTTACAGATGGATGAATCTCCTAAGTAGGGCTGTACAAAATGTTCAGAAGGCAACCTGAAAACATAGCTGCCTGCAGCGTCATTGCAAAAGAAAGGCTTCGAGATAGGTCTTGCAGCAGTTAGAAATGTGGGCCTATTTCCAATTTGAAGTGACTGGAAACTTCATTTTAGGACAGTCCCTCTGTGGGTTGTTGGATTGCTTTCAAACTCAGTACTGAAAGTAAAAGTCAATAGAATATGCCTCAGGCTAAGGGAAAAAAAGGATGTTGCCAAGTTGTTGGACACCASCCCCTTATCTGTTATACTAAATATTGCTACCATCCTTTTTGCCTCTCAGGACCTCTTTGGTGTCCTTTCCTTTGCCTTCCCCCCTTCCCCCTTTTATTCTTCATTGAAACCTTATTTCCTATTATATCTTATTGTCAACTCCCATGATGTATGGGTTTGTGTGCCAGGGCCACATGAGCTTAAGGAATCAGGACGGGTGTTCCAGGTTCTCCAAGCAAAGAGGTGTCAGGATTTGCCCATGTGGGTTCTCTTGTGTAGTTAACTCTACAGTTAACTCTACTTTAGTAGCCCTTAGGCATTGTTAAAGGTTTTGGGTACAAAACAAAAAATAACCATTCCCAGTCCATCTCCAAGGATTAGTTGAGTACAGAGGAACAAAGATGGGGGTTATGTGTGCACATAACAACTGCACACTAACTGACCTAGGGATGTGGCTATAGTCCAGTTATTAAGCCTGTGGTCCTTTTGGGACCTACCTGTGCTGGGGCCTATGCTAGGTGTGTGTGTTCCTTTCTGTAGCCTGTGATGGCAGCTAGCAGCAGGGCGCACAGGTTTGCTGGGCAGTCAGCCCTTTCCATTTTCTCTCTTTGACTGCCTGATGCCTTTCTCAACAAGCCAGCTTCCTGCCTGGTGCTCATAGTATTTTTGAAATACCTCATACCGCTTGAAAGCTCATACCGCTTTCATCTTTTCCCCACTCCTTTGGTCTTTCCTGACTTCAGGTTGTATTTTCCTTCCCTGGATTGAAAGGTTTACAGACTTCTCTCCTGCCAAAGGTTATATGAGCTGGAGAAGATATTCAAGTACACCAGTTCCCAACTCACTGTAGCGAGCTGTGCTTATAGGAGAATTGGTAGTTCTCCCCAGAAGATAACACTCTTTGTTAGTAACTCTTGAATTAGCAGGTTTTGCATTCGGTATCAAGCAAAGGACATCGGTCACTGATTTTGTAGTTTAGCRCTCACTGAATGACACTTGGAAACAGTCTTGGTTTGTGAGCATTATTCAAGCCTTGGGATCTTGAGGTTCAGATGCTCAGCTCTCTGATCCTCTCAGCTACAGGCTTCCCAGCTACTTTCCTTTTTTTACTGCAGTTCCCCTTCTGCAGTACTGGGCTATAATAACTCCATGCTGTATAAGAATTTTAGGACGATATATTATTTAAAGTTCTTGAGGCATATATTTTAGACACAAGAATCTTTTTTGCAGTTTCATCTATATATTCAAAAGATGTTTATCTCAGACTTCAGTGACTTGTGTTTCAAATCCCCTTTTGGCTAGAAATAACATTTACTGATGCTTCTATAGTCCTGTTTCTTTGGGAAATTTGCACTAAGGACTTTGACAACACAGCAGGCACAGCATTCAGGTTAACACTCTGAACCCGCAGGACCAAAACTCACTGGGAAGATCAAGCCTTTTTCAGAATTAAAAAGGGGTCAAATGATCTTTAAAGGAAAAAAAAAAAAGTCCCAGATCGGTGTATCCTCCATCTGGTATGTTCCCAGATTCCTAAAAAGATAACATGGTGTCAAGAAAAAGGATGTTGTAATTAGGCTGGGGCATAGCTACAGCCCAGCAGGCTCCTGACACTGTTACAGCCCTGCGCTATCACTGACCTTGGGGTAGAGGAAGACTGTGCCAAACTTAAAATAAATAAAGTGTTCCAGTGTTGTTGCCACTTAGGGAAGATCAAAGAGAAATAACATTTAATCAGCCCTAGTCCTGGCATAATGCACTAGTAATGCTAGTTGTTTTGATGACGATTCTCTCTCAAGATTTTTTGTTAGCACTGGGTAATAACTGATCTGCTAGTGTATTGACCTATAGCACTACCACAGCTCAATTAAGTTTCTTGTTGTCCAAATCTAATCAGAGAAAAGCTGAGATTGAAAATCAATTCATTTCCTGCTAGTTAATGACTAATTCTCCACAAATGTGAATATAAAGATTAACTCTTCAAGTTGAAAGTTTTTTTAGAGGTAGACCCTGCCAGGTGGATATTTGAGAAGARGAAGCACAATTTGTCTTTTCTCATCCCTCTTCTTCTAACCCCTTAGTGTATGCTGGCTATAGCTTGTGATTTTTTAGTGTGGTCCTTGCTTTGTCAAGTCCTTTGGTGCTGGAGGCCGTGTGCCTGTTCTCTGATCCCAGCCTAACCTCATCTCACACATTGCAAGGAACTGGTATTGATGATGCAAGGTCAGCTCCTGAATTCTCATATATGTCTTTCTTCTACAAATGCTTCGACTGAGTGTTTCTGCAGTGGCTCAAAACTTCTTCAAAACAGGGTGACTTAAGCCAATTGCAATACTAATGTAAGAGCTAGTCCCTGTCTTCGGAGGTCTGGGAAAGACACAGACACGTCTCTGATATTGCTTCTACCTGTACAAGTGAATTTTCCCATTGAAGGGGAAAAATTAGATTTCTTGGCTCTTCTAGCTATTTCTTCTCTCTGTGAAGGACTAACAGCTGTTTATAAGCCTCCCCATGTGTCTATACATACATACGCATTCACAACATTAAAGCTACTGAGTAGAGACATAAGCAGCAAACATCCATGAAATTTGGCAGTTCTCACCAGTTCTTGCTAGTTATATGACTCCCACTGCTACAGTATCTGAAATAGCGGCAATCTTTTGTTGTGTTTATCCTCGCAGTGTGCCTCTCAGGTGGGGGCATATCACCAACACACAGGGAGAACTGAGGCCTGGATCTGAGAAGTCATTTAGACTCTGGTCTTTTGTGGTACTTGGGATCATACTTTACAAAGCTTCAGTGACTTTCCCAACCCCAACCCTCAGCTGCTGCTGAAACCTATAGGCTTTGGAGACCCACAGCTGTGGATGCTGCCTTGAGACTCTCCGTCTAGCTGAAGCCTGGAGGCAGGTTTCTAGCCTAGACATTTCTAATAGCAAGATCTTATACAAGTGTGCTTAGATAACAGCTGTACTAGACTGAGCATCCACTGGGGCCAAAGGCCTGTGGACTTATACCCTGAGGATTAGCTCTGGGATAGGAAAACTTACATTTGTGTATAAGGACACGTCTAAAGTCAGTCACAAGAAACAAGGATTTTTTTATTTTTATTTTTTTTTAGCCTTTCCTAAATTCTCATCTCAAAAAGAGTCTTTTTAACAGTATTTTCTTCTCCTCATGTCCTTTTCTGAGACCCATTTCTCTTTTTTTTTTAATCTTTCCTGCACTGGAACTGATATTTTATCTCTGCTGTCTCTTTTTATTTGCTTTGCTGCAGAAGATACCTTGCTGCTTTCTGCTGTGCAGCAATAGCAATGAATTGTGTCAGTGGTGAAAGGTTCAGGTCCATATCCTGTCAGCCTGAAACCCAGATTCATGTGTACTGATCCCTTGTAATCCTGTGGAGTAATCTCTTCCATTATACTCAGCAAAACATAATCAGACTCTTATTTTTGGCTGACTGGGGAGAAGAGCATGATTGTAAGCCTCAGAATCTGGTTGGTAACACCCATGCAGACCCGTGGTACTGGATTGTGGTATTGCACGCTCAGACCCTGCAGTYGTCCTGTGCTGGGTCAGCACTGGACATTTTGTGTATGTGAAGTACTATAAAAAGGATAGAATCAAGCCAGAAAATGGCCTTCTTTCTCCCAAATACCTAGCAGGGACTCATATATTTGGAGTGTGAAATGCTCTGATACATATATGATAAGCTGGATAAGTTAATAACCATTCAAAGGTTGAATGGAAGAACAGGGAGAGGAAATCAGACCCGTTTTTGCTCCCAGTAAAGGCAGAAATAAGAGGAACACAAAATGAATCTGACTTCTGAACTGRCATTTTCCAGCAGTGCAGCTAATGTTAATGTGCAAGAAAAAATGCATCTTCAGAAATGCAGTTGCCTTATTGAGTATTCCAACAACAGAAACTGCAACCTTATATATGAACCAGAATAAATATCATCGGCTGCTTTGATAATCTTCCTGTTTCTTGGGTTACATTAGTGCCTAAAAGTAATACATTGATCTGGTATTTCAAAAGGTGACAAATGCAGTAGCCCCATTTTTATCCATTTATTTGTTTTTGGGAAGGCAGAGGGAATAAGATTCTCTAATCATTAACAGAGCTTGCTAGAGGGCTGTGATTGCTCCTTTCAGCTTTGTTTGCAGAGTAGAAATAGCTTAGCAAAAGAAAATTTTAAGCTCTCTTGTTAATACACACAAGGAAATGTTACTCTTAGGTGGGCAAGACTCTCTGGTTTGAAATGTTTTCCACAAAACCCTGCTGCTATTCTGGGCAGTTATTACGAGCATCATTAACCCACAGAACCAACCCAACCTGCATATTTTCTTCTGTCTTTACCTGCAGCACGGCAGGGTCCCGGATTCTCCATCAGCCCCATCACAAGACTTGCCTCAGCTCTTGTGTAGCTTCCCATTATTAAGATCAGAGCTGTAACGGGATGGTTATTGCAAGAGCTTTTAGACCTCTCACTAGGATTTCTCTGCCAAACAGAATAATGCTGCAAGATGTCTGGGGGGGGGGGTGGTAGGAGAAAGGTGGAGAAGGGGGCCGCATATGGACCACRGATCTGAACGTTGCGCCTGGATCTATTTCTGGTGCTGTCGGTCACATGGGAGCATCCCATCCCCTAGCACAATTTGGAGACATGTTCCAATTCCACCCCCTGGAATTTCAGTAATGAAATTAAATCAGTGTAAACCTCACTTGATTTTCCATGCGTATGAACAAAACAGCCCCAGTCCTTTTAAAGGCATAAGATCCAAATGTATGTGTGTGTCTCTGTGCTGGTGTGCTATTCTGTGGCTGAGAGCAGACAACAGGACAGGAACATCTACATCTCTGGGATCAAAATCGCTTAACATTTGATTAAAATGTTAATGGAAGCCTGCATAGCTTCTGGGATTACTTCTGCTTCCATGGAGCCAAATTCTTGAGTGCTCATTCAATGCCTGTTCAGACTTTGCGATTAAGTTCTGCCTCAGAAAGCGCTGAGACTCAAATCATCAGTGGTTATTAGGCATCTAAATGCCTTTCATTTAAAAGGCAGTTAGTGACAGCATCCACAGAAGGACTTAGGAGTAGTAAGGTTTGGGCAATTGCCTCTGGGAACAGGACCCCAAAGTCTAAACAGCAGAGTTGCGTGAGGAAAGCCCGTGGAAATCCTTAGCAAATGTGAGTGCCTTTAAGGTGCTGGAAGACTTGAGCATTGGCTGCGTAGGAGATTGTTCATTACCCATCGTCACCCATGTCCCTTTGTGGATTTTGCCTTGATTGTCTAAATGCCTTTGAGAGTCTGCAGTTGAGAAACAGCATCTGGATAGGTTCCAGTTCATTAAAGATCTCATCCAATGAATAGTAACTGAGGAAAACCTTTGACAGGACTGAAAAATGGTAAGGAAATGCTTTCAAATCTAGCACTGCCATAGATCCAGTTCAAAGGCAACTGAAGTAATAAGAGTATTTCCATTTGCCCACCTTGTTAATAATAAGTATTGTGTTTAGTATCATTGCATTTAAGATGCAGATGGGAGGACAGGGGAATTGTGGAAACTACCTGATTTAAAGAAGATTTTAAAATATATTTACTAGGGAAAGGCTAAAATCCAAATCTTCTATCTATCTCTTAAATGAGTTCCTCAGCCACTAACTTGTTAAAAAAAAAGTTTACTTACTTTCTGATACCTTTAATATTAATTCATGGAAGCTATTCCCCATCTAGAAGCTCCTAATTCCCTGATCCATAATGTGCCAGAGCATTCTCCTGAACTGCTGGTTTAGTTCATCTGAGAGAGTGGTGGGAAGTGAGCCTAGAGTTTCCACATAGAAGCCGAGACCTTTAAGCAGGAGAATTATATTGTATTATCCCTCTGCTGTGATTTTGGAAAACATGTTTTGTAGGCAGGCAGTGAAAACACTTGTTCAACCAAACATTTAGGGAAGATAGCTAGGAAAAGACTTAGTTTGAGAATTACAATAAGGCCTAGAAACCTTCCTACTTGGAAAGACTGGGAAGACTTTTTCAATGAAAATAATTTAGGCTTAATGATCCCTCTGATGCCTCTACACTCAGTCAAGAGAGAAGTTTCTCTGAAGTGTGGTTCAGAGCAGAAACCTAATTTGAATGCTTCAGATTACTCTTTGGAGAAGTCTCTCCCTCTCTCTCCGTGGACTGACAGGTGATGCCCCATACCAATACCATGGCAGTACTGTGGTTTTCACACCCCACACTCATTCCTGCTGCACAGCCCAGTCCTGCTGGTCTCCCTCCCTCCCTCGTCCTTCTCACCCTTGGAGGGATGCTCTGTGCCAGGCCCCTCCACTCCGGCCGTGGGCATGGAGGAGGTCACAGCCGTTCACTTCACTTACATTACTCTGGAGAATAAGGTGAGACTCAACACGAATAAGAATGGCACATTGTGCCTTATCAATTCTTGATTCATGTGTTCTYCAGAAGTCTTTGTAATGAGTCTTTATCTGCTTTAAAGGTGTATCTGTCCTGATGCCTGCCCTTGAGCTGTGTATTCTCAAGGTAGTTAAATCTCTTCCAAAAGAAGGACAAAGGTACTGGATTGTACAGTTTATGAAAGGGAGCATTCCTTTTCCTGTTGCATCTTCTTGTGTTGCTCTGGTTATGCTCTTGTTACGTTAGTTTTCAATTTGCACAACATGGTGCTGGCAGTTGGAGGCTGCAATACCCTCGTTCACCCCGGGGCCACAGCAGGCATGACCTTCCTAAGGATCTGAACAGTCTGAGCTCGTAAATCTCTTCCAGGTATCCTGCCTTAATGCATGAAATAGAAGAGTACAGATCTGTTGTTACAATAATTTTCTCCAGAGAAGGGAATTTAAAAGTTATCATCTTTCTTCTTGTTTCATGAACTCTGTGTTTGCACCTGAAAGGGCTGGCAGGAACCCAGAGCTTTGTCCTCTTGAAGAGCAGCAACAAGCTCCAGAATCATTACAAACATCCCCCTCAGGGACCAAAATACTGCCACAGCTTTATCTCACAATGGAAATATCCATAGCATTCATGTATTGCAGTTTCAAACAGAGTTAAAGCTGTGGCTCTGCAGAGTGAGAGACTGTTTATCTGATTGAGCTTTAAATGGTAACACTGACATACGAAGCTAGTGATAAAACCTGAACTCTGAAATTCTGTCCCTCTACAGAAGAGGCTGCAGATAGATAGCAGCTGTTGTARCTGTTGACTAATTACACTTCAAAGGGCTTCTCATTTCTGGTGATCTCTAAGATGGGGCTTGACCAGCGCTGCAATGGCTGGGTTCAAATGTAAAAAAGACGGTTGTTACAAAAAAAATCTTGGCCTGAGCTTCTGCCAGAAGTCAAACTTTCTGAGTCTCAAAGCGCTAATTTTCTCTACTTACAAAAATGATCTGAGTGGCTAGCAAACTTATTAAAGGGAGAAAATAAAACCCTAATAAAGTAGTTCAATACTTCCTAAAGTGTAACTGTATAAGACTTTTCTCCATTGCTATTCCTAGCACTAATCTTTTACTTGCTGTTTGAGGTGTTCAAGTCTTACCAGGGAGCAAGGTCTTATTTAAGCTCATCTCACCTGGTGGCAGGGCTTGTTTCTGCTCACTGGCCCCACCGACCACACTTCAGAGCACTCATTGCTCGTGCTGCTCTGACAGCGGTTCCTGGGTCCAGTCCTCGCTCCACCATGCGTGGTGCTGCTCCTCGCACTGCTGCCCTCACCTTGCACTGCAGTCCAAATGCCAAGGGATTTCAGCCCTTGGAAGAGTGGGTGCAGTGATGAGAACTAAACACGTCATTTCAGTTTCTGGGGGAATCTGAAGCTGCTTCCTCTGTCTTCTCCAAGCCTGGGACAATATCCATATATAACCTCCAGTTCTGCCTTCTCCCTTTCTATGCTGTAAATCTGAACCCCCATGCTGGAAGCTCTTACCTGAGATCAGTGTGACCAAAGGGCCACCTGGGTATATTTAGGCAGCATGTTCAGATTTCTGTACACTATTGTAATTCCAGTTTTCTCCATTTTATAATAGAGGTTCCCTTTTAATAGAAACACATCTCAGACATAATAAAACAATGCCTGGAAAATAAAAAATCTTTCAGGCTGTCCGTAGGGCCTCTCCACCCCACTCCACCAAGTGTCAAGGAGAGCTCCTTCTTTTTTGGACTGCTGTTCCCAGGGAATTTGGGGAAGAGTGTTGCTTTTGGTATTGCTTTATGTTAATACTTTAGTCATCAGGTTTATGTGGGCTTTTTAATAACTTCCTTTCAAGGATGATCTGAATAGTAATACMAAGTTGTCTGTGATCAGCATCTCTTCAAAGGTAACAGAGGCCTCATGGCTCTGCAGCCAGGCRCTCCAGATGTTTGATCATTTTCCCTAAGACTTAAGTTAGGTACAGCTTGTTAAAGTTATTCACTAAATAGTCTTATTCCACTACCTTTTGAAAAACCCCAAGATAGCCAGAAAGATCTGCAAGAAACATTCTGGGTGGTAAGACCCTTCAAGACATTTTCTTTTCCAGCATTTGGTAACAAAATAAGGARGCTTCCCCCCTCCACCCCCCCCTTTGTCCTTCTCTAGTTACCAGTTACTTGTACAGATAACACCTTCTTCACACACCAGTAGTCTGGCTGGTAAGTGATTTCTTAATCTAGCCAGTCAGAAAAAGCACAGCCTAGGAAAGGCTGAAAGTAGACAGGCAGAAACAAAGAAATGACCAGTTTTTGGTCACCTGTGGAATTGACTGCTGTAAAAAAGCCCAGACAGGTATAGTTTGCCTTGATTCTTTTGACAAGAGTGGAAAGGCAGGATACAGTGCTGATGTGTACAGCAAGTGTGCATTTTTCCGTAGTACCATGGCAGCAGAAGGGAATTGGTTGCTTTAATATGTAAGTTGATCACCTGGGCTAGGGTTTCCAGAGGAGGCTGAAGAACGCACTGAATTGCCCAGCTTCAGTAGGCCTCTTAAAATCCCAGCAGTGTTTCTCTGCCTGTTTTTGAAGCACCACTCAGCCCATGCCAGAGTGCCGGATGAGGTGGATTAAACCACCATCATATTCCATCTGCTGAAATGGGTGTTTGTCTTCCAGCAATCACCATCTTCCATTTTCACTTGGCTCAGACTAGTTTTGAAGCAGGAAACAGTCTGTGCCTTTATGGAAAACAGGCCTTCATGCCTTCCTAAGGCCTCACTATATTTTAATGGTAAAATAATGTTTTACCAGAGCTGGCCTCTTCTGCTCTGTAATTGCTTTTATTTTTTACTCCATTTCTTATTTATGAATCATTTCAAAACCGGACAATGGAAGCCTCCAAGTAGATTTTTAAACAAGTTTTGACAATGTTGGGKTTTTTTTTCAGTTGTTCTGAGATAAAAATAATAGGAATCAGGAGGCACAGAGCAGAGAAGAGCATCATCTAGAGAAGAGCACCTTCAATCCCAGAAGGACCTTTTACTGTATTTGCTCCCTAGAGGGAGGCAAATGGAAAAAATAAAAAAGACATCAGTTCTATTCATTCACCTGACTAGGCTGCTAATGCCAAAGCTTGGCTCTGAACAGTGGTACTGCCTTTCTCAGCTCAAAAGGGAAAAAAACCCTCGGTTTGTATGTGATGGAAAAATTAGGAGAATGTTTTTCTTCCCTCTGTTATATGAGGTTACTGCTATAAGATTGGTACAGGGGAGAGACACAGCTTGCTTATGTTACCGTAATGAGAGAGGTAATGGTATGTTCATGCTTACCCAAGAATAATTTGGAAATGGTCTTTTGTACCTCCAGACTCTGACTCCTCCTAAACCCTCCCTTGGTTGTTGGGCTCTTGAGTATTTCTGAATGACTGCCACTTCCTAGTCATTTTCGTAGGTGAACTTCTTCCTCGCATTTTCATTCTTTGGTTCCCCTACTATGTTTATACCACTTCACAGTCTGGACCATAGGAGAATAACATGTGAATGAGTTTTGGTTCTCTGGACAGCAAAAAGGAAGATCCCGTTTCCCTCTAGCTGCTTGGCTTTCTGTTGTAGAGGCTGCAAAGTGACAGCGCTCTGCACCATCCTCAGCAATAATGAGGACTCTTAGCCGAATCATTTGGAAGACCACACAATTATGAAATGTGTTGTTTCATAACCTATACACCACAGGGCAGTGATCAGTTCAGATTTAAAATGCAAGTGACTGTCCTAATTGTCTTTTTGGCTTTAAGCCACCATTAAGTTCTCAAGAAATAAAAAAGAGGAGCTAGTAGAATCCCTGAAGAGTTACAAAGTACAAGAGATGCTTCCTAACTTTCAGTCAGTGATCTGGAGAAGTGTATATATATATCTATACACACACACACACAAAAAAAATTAAATAACATCTGTGCTAACATCTGCAGGTGATACAATAGTTGGAGGGGTAAGGTAGATGATAAAGAAGAGAAAGCAGAGAGCAGTATTTTGATAACCTTCAAATAACGTTCCAAGTTTAGATATCATTCAAATACTTTTGCTCTATTACAGTCAAATGTAGAATTCTAAGACCAAAGAGCCTTCCCTTTTATGGGGCAGTTTGGTTTTACAAAAGATTAAGATTTTCACTAGAAAAGCAACTCAGCGAGATCTGGTAGCTGCAGTTAATTCAGTCGTGAATTGTATCAGAGAATCCATGTGTCTTTGTACATGTTAGTGAGCCCAATCATGCTTACTATTCCAGAGTCCAAAAATTTTAAAAGGTCAAAAAGTAGAAAGTACAGAAAAGAGCCACATTAGTACCTGGAGCTCCATCGGTTCAGATTATCAAAAAAGAAATGTAGGTTGGCTTGAGTACAGTCACATAAGGCACATTTTCTGAAGGAGGCAATACTAAAGAACTCTTCAGCTAATGCAGAAAGAGTGTAGAACTAGAGGGTGGATGCTGACCCATGAAAATTCAAATGAGAATACAGACAGCAACTTTAATAGTGGTATTAACCTGAACAGAATACCCCTGAAAGGGGTATATCTCTCTCAGCCACGATCCATCTCTTCCTGAAAAGATACTTGGGAAGTGAGGGGAGCATATCTGATCCCCTTCTGGTTTTGGATTCTACAGACCTGTGATAATACAGGGATTYGTACTCCTCTAGAGGTTTAGTGCACACCAGGGCACTACTCTGAATTGATGGCGGTGGACAAAATTTAATCTTGGTTGCTCTCTTTTGAAGGGAAAGAGGAAGATTTTATAGCAGCTATAATTCTACTGAGCCAGGGAAAAGGTAGTATAGCAATTATACCTGTATAGCAACATAAAGGTTACCCAGAATTGTGTCTGAAAAGTCACTGTTAGAGCAAGGAAGAAGTTTAGAGGAAACTTTCAGGTTGGGAACCCTTTGTCGATGCAACAGTAGCTCCTGATGTGACCTTTGTGGCAATGACTTTATGGGCCATGAATTTGTTGCAAGTTGTTGTGCAATTTTTTAGGCAGCACAGTATCCAAATGGTCATATGGCCTCCTCAAAGGAAAAGCAGAGACGGCAGATCAAAATGCCCTCCCTGGCTTGCCATGTTTTACATCTGTACTTAATCAGACTATTAGCACAGCCCATTTCTGTATGTGCTGTAATATCCCTATGAAATCTTTCAATACGTTGTTCAACTGCTTTCATAGTTGACCACAGCAAGAAAGAGCTTGTAGTTAAAGTTCTGGACTGGGAAACAGGGAAGTGTAAAATGTAGATGCATTTCTTAGGCTGCTACTTAAGTCTTTGCTTCAAACTTATGTGTTAAATGCAATACTTAACAAGACTTGGGGGAAAAAAAAAGAGATGGCTCTCATATTGGCAGTAGTGCACATTTAAATTTTGGGAGCATCAAAATCTCCAATAAATTGTGCTGGAAATATAGAAACGTAATTATGAGTTGCATTTACATGTCCTTTACTATAATGGAACTTCAGCATTAACTTAAAACTCCCTTCYTTAAGAAGTGTGTTTTCTTGAATCTGGGCCACAGAAAAAGCAACTACTATCTCAAAGATGCCTTAAATCATAAATTTCTAGAGGAGAAGAAAAAAAAAGAGACCACCTACACATTATCATCATTTAAAATATTTTATTATGCTACAATCAATTGCAGTGTTCTCTGATAATGAATATTAAACATGAACAGCACAGCCCTGTATTGTTTAGCTGAATCTCAGTTTTCATCTTATGTACTTGTATTATATACATTGGTAGAAGAGAACATATGTTCCTGATTTTTCATGGTATGTGTGGATTTTTTTTTTAAATAAATAGTTATATAACACAAAGCCCACACAGCCACTTGGCTGCAGCAAGCCAAGGGCTGGTTACTCCCAAGCAGAAAAAATACTGTTAAAATTTACCTTGGTTGCTGTGTTTCATAGTCAGAGAATAGAAGACAGTACATAAAAACAGTTGTAAATTTAACAGTGCCTCAGAATGAGTTTCTCATTTCAGGCACCCAYTTCAAAGTAGTTCAAAATGCAGGGCAGAGCAGACCAGAAATGACCCTAAGTTTGGCTCTGGCTCCCAGAGCACTGYCTCCATAACACTGTACTATCCCAAGCAGCGTTTTGAGCACTGTCTATAGCACTGAGCAGAATTCAGTCATCCCAGTTTGCTATGTGTCAGGAACTGCTTGCTTCAAGGAGCACAGGCCACGAAACGGAGGGCAAAAGAACGCGCAGGATGATGCTGGAGCTGGGGGGAAGCTTTGCTCGTCTTCTAAGATGTCATAATCTAATGATGGGGTTGAATTTATATCACTGAATTGAATTTTCGATGCTGAAACAGAACTTTTTCAACAAAACAAATTTCCTCTGAAAGTTGCTGTGAAAACATGAAATGCAGCCCCTGTGTTTTATACCATTGTTGTTATATGTCGCTGTTGTTAGGTACAATCTCTTATTTGTACCCAACTTCATTTTAAGGTTCATCTAGTTCAATTACTTTTGGAGATAATATACTTTTTTTAATATATCCATAATATTGCTTGCTGTGAACTGAGAGTTTTTTTATAGAAATAATAGGTTTAATACAGTTACTACACTTTAATTGTTGCTAAAGATTAAATTGCATATTTTCAGTTTACACAAAGACCACCAGCAGCTCTGCATAAACGCCTCACTTCAGTATTTTGCAGGCAGTTACATAGCTTCCTTCCTTACACTGCCCACGGTTCTATTTATTGTTTTGTTTTGCAGTTCTTTCCATATGGAGATGCTTCAAAGTTTGCCCAGCACGCCTTCCGAACCTTCGATAAGAATGGAGATGGAACCATCGACTTCAGAGAGTTCATTTGTGCACTGTCCATCACCTCAAGAGGCAGTTTTGAGCAAAAACTAAACTGGGCCTTCAACATGTACGACTTGGATGGTGATGGTAAAATTACAAGAGTGGAAATGCTGGAAATTATAGAGGTGAGTTCAATACAACACTCAAAATCAACACATATTAGCATTTTCTTTAGGAAAAAAATGATCGCTTGTTMACATACACTTAAAGATTTTAAACACACAAGAGGCTGCGTGCATTGTATCATTAAAAAAGTATGGCACAGAGACTCATCTCAGTGACTCATGTCTAAGCAATACAAGCAAACTAACATTGTAATAGATACGTAATCTGAGAAGTGCAAAGATCACATGTCTATATAAGCTTTTAAATATCAAGAGGTAAATGTTTTYTGATGAACAGATTAACTGTAAGAACAGTACAGCAAAGGCTTTACAAAGCCCATCTGAAAATCACTTGTCACCCATGAAATTACTGTTTTGTTGCTCAAGTGGCTGCAACCATACTGGAGATTAACTTCAAATGATTGCAGAAACAACCCACTGCCTTTTAAGTGAGCTCTTACAGATGGGCACTAAGATTTAAGATAGCCACAGCACAGTTAAAGAATAAAGTTTACCTCAATCTTCTGTTGGATACTAGCCACAGTGGTTAATACCAGATTTTGCTCACATGTACGCACAGAAAGCTGCTGAAAGAAGATGCCTTTTAAAGCTGATTATTCAGAATTTATGTAAAATATTTCAGTGGGATGACTTATAAATAAACAGTTGATCCAAAGAACAGATTACAATAGTTTTGCACTATGAAACAGAAGAACAAAGAAATTCATTCCTGTATGCAAAGTGCAGTCATTTTAAAAAGCTTGTATTTGAAGGAAAAAGTGAAACACTTATTTGTCCTCATTTTAAGTAAACAAGTATCAGATTACAAAAGAAAAAATCCATAGGGAAACTGGCAACCACTTGATTGTTGAAATTTGATTCCAGAATTTGATCACATCAATACACTGATTAAATCTAAGACTTAATTTTTTGAATTTTCTATTTGCTTTCTTTCCAAAGGCGATCTACAAAATGGTGGGCACTGTGATAATGATGAAAATGAACGAGGATGGTCTGACGCCTGAGCAGCGGGTAGACAAGATTTTCAGTAAGATGGATAAGAACAAAGACGACCAGATCACACTGGATGAATTCAAAGAAGCTGCAAAGAGTGATCCTTCCATTGTATTACTCCTGCAGTGTGACATTCAAAAATGAGCTTGTGTACAATGCATCATAGACTGCACAGAAGTTTAAATGTTCCATTCAGTTTGCAGCTATTTCCACACACACACACAAAAATTTGCTTGGACTACCTATAAATGGACTTGCTTCTTGTGTTTGAAACACTTGTGTGCATGAGAATGTCATTTGCTAAAGAATTTTAAAAGTATATATTATAAAAATAAACTGCCACAACGTGACGTGTGCAATGTCATTTCATAACAGCCCTATTCCTCTGAAGCCTGTGCAGCAGTCCTGTGCTGCAGTGAATTATATTATTTATTGTTCATGTTTTACTGATGCTAGCTCTGTGTCTCCTAGACTGAGTAATGTTAGTGACACTGAATTCCCATGGTAATGTTAACTGTTTATTATAAATCATGTCACCATTCTGCTGTAAAGTAGTACTGGACAGACAGAGGGGAAGATATCCTCAGTTCTTAAGTCTGATCCACACATGTGCTTGTATTGTCAGTGGATATAAATGTACTTCATTTGCATGCCTTTTAGGTTTGCCTTAATTCTTACCTCATTTGCATCCCTTCAATCTGGAAAGAGCTATGTCAGAGGAATGCAGTATAAACAAGCAAATCCTGCTAAAATGCTCCCTTTAATTAAAAGTATATATAAATATATATATAATGTTCAAAATATTGTTTTATTGGAAGTTTAAAGGTTTTATTGAAAGTGTATTGATCTTTGCCTGAATTTTCAAAAGCTTCCACAGAGGTTGCAATATATATGTCCCAAAATAAATTTATAATATTTGACCTTTTCCCCTAATTCTTATTTCATGTCTTCAGCATGGTAATAGAGGGAAAAAGCAAGAAAAAAATATTTCAGTCTCGTGCAGTTATCTATCACTGTACTACTGGGAAATATGTATTTTTTTTATGAAAGCATGAAGAAGTTTCTTTGCATTCACTCATTAGAAGAGTCGTATTATACAAAACCAAAAGTCGTAGTTCTTGTATTTGCCAACAGAGCAGCTGTTTATCCTCTAAGATGTTGATGCTAAGGTTTAACAGTATACCTACTACATCTGTGCTTACATAACTTTTTAAGCTAGCTGTAAGTCAAATATAATTTATTTGCTTGGCCTAAACCTGGTCTTTTAATGTTTTTCCCTCCTTAAGTGAGTGTCTTTCCTCTCACCATATGATATTAAACTACCACGTTTAATATGAACAGACAGGTTGTTTAAAAAAAAAAAAAAGAGAGATAAACTAACCATAAAGTATGATTATTGAGAAGGGACAGTTGAGACAACCATCTTCCTCCTCCTCAACTCTGTGCAGCACATCCATCAAGTTCTGCTCTATACTGTGGCAAATACAAGTTTTCTGCAGCCTTGAGAAAACATTGAGAACTAGCAGGCTGCAGAAAGTGTGGATAAAAATCTTTTCTGTTTAAAGCAACTGGGAAACCTGCTACAAAGTCAACTGCTAGCAGGATTACCAAAAAAAGTCCAAGAATATCTTACAGTTGCATGTTTGATATTTCTTCTTTGTCTTATGAAGAAATCAGACAGCTCTACTAGCTAAAAATAAGACAATAAAAACACAAGTCCTTCTCTGTATTCTCAAATCTAGAAGTGAAGCTCAGTTTTACACATTTTGCCAGACACTTCCAAAAGGGGGTGAGAAGAATTTTAAAAATGCAAATTTATAATATTTAGCTTTTTCCCCTAATTCTTATTTCACATCTTCAGCATGGTAACAGAGAGGAGAGGGGAAAGAAAAAAGACTTCAGTCTCTCCTTTTACCAGAATTTTTCTTAGGCTAGACAGGTAATATTCTTAAGAAGTATAACACTTTAGTTTAGCACGTGCAACTGTAAATTAAAGACATGTTCTGAAAAAGCAATATACTTCTGAGTATCTAAGCTTTAGGTGCAGATATGTCCATAGTTTCAATTCGGGCTTAAATTACTAGTTGTAGACAGCATTTGGGATATTCCTGGGATTTTATGCCCCTTTCACTTACATATGCTTATTAGAGAAGCACTACATCATTCTACATTTCCCTGCACCTCAAATTGATGTAGGCTGGATAGGCTTCATTTACTTTAATGCAGCATTAAGCAATCCATTTGCCATCCAAAATGGCCAACAGCTCAAACAGTCACAAATGTAACATCATAATCACAACTGTTTGTCTAGGTAGCTGGTATAAACAAACTCCTTATCTAAAGTACCAAGAACAAGATAGCTTTGAGACCTTAGCAGAATTACTGCAAAAATAAATGTATCCAAGCAACTGCTTCAATAATTGTTTATTCAGAAGTAATCCTCTACCATGAAAACAGTTGCTTGTAATAATCACAGTCAGGCACACATCTTCATTAAGTACAGTGATAGATTAGAATAAATACATCATATGATTTGAACTAAAGATCAGAAGACGCGCCGCTAACTGCTCCAATATTTCAAGAAAGATTTATTCCAGCAGTCTGTAGAAAGCCTGGGAGAAAGTTGAAGAGTTAGCCCAGTGGGTAAGCGATATTTTTCCTTAAACTCTTTTCTCCACACAACTAACTATAAAAGTACCAATGAAGATAAACACTTCTCTCCCCTGCCTCTGCACTCTTGCTTTATTTTCTTGGATACTGAACAAAATGAGAAACTAATACTATGTCATTCTATAAATTCATATTGTAAAAGGTTCCAAAATATATTCTAGCTTCACCAAAAAAACGGAGTCAAACTTAAAGTGTGGTTCAAGATCATGTAATAGCACCCAGAAAAAAAAAAAGCTGAATTGAATTTTGCATTCCAGAAAAGTTTTGCCAAGTTTGCAAATTGAATATCCCCCTGCCCCAGTATTTCACATAACCCTAAAAATGTTGCAAGTTTCTTTAGCATATACTTCACGAAATCAGAGTATTACAGAATCATTGTTTGGTTGGGACTTCTGGAGGCCTCTAGTCCAACTTCCTGCTCAAAGCAGGAGCAATCCTGAATTCAGACCCTGAAACCTTCAAGAACAGAGACACTACATCCTCTCTGGGCAACCTGTTCTRATACCTACAATCTCCATCGTGAACTCTTCCGCTTCCCTCCCCTTTATGCATTCCGAACCTCCCCACTTCGGTTTATGACCACTGTCTCTTGTTCTCCTGCCATGCACTTCAGTAGAAAGGCTGTCTCTGTTTTCTCAGTAACCTCCTCCTAGACATGGGAGGGCTGCTATGAGTTTGTTGGGCCAATACTCTAGCCTTTTGGAATTAAACATATGAAGTTTTTAAAAGATCATTAGATGCAATTCCTAAAGTTAGAACACAGCAGGAAATCTAACAGTAGTGCTAGTAGATTTCCTTCAATTCTTTGCTAATTTCTGTACCTTAGAAACACCTATAAACTTAATACATGCTTGGGTAAAAGCTAAACAACATCAACACATATCACCATGCAGTGGCTAAAAAAAAATTAAAAATAAATAAATAAAATAGCTATCAAGTCAATTTAGAACTTGAACTGTAAAGAAATTTTATTGAGGAACTGCTATTTGGTAAGTAACTGTAGAAATTGCAGAATTGTTCTCTGAAAAATCTTAATTGTTCTTGTGACCCTGTAATGTCAGGAAAATGTATGCCTAATGGCCGAACTTTAAATTGATTGTTTTTGAAGAGCTCCCAACAATTTCAAGTTCCTGGAGGGAGAAGAACAGGAGAGAAGAAAGTTAATATGGAGCAATTTAAAAGATCTACTTTTTCTTTCTCCCTCCATCCCCAATAAATGTTTGCATTTTTTAATAAAGCAGAGGCCACTTATTTTAACTGCCTTTACTGTAGTTTAGTCTCAGATCAAAAACAGAAAGCCTTCAATGCTGTAAAAAAAAAAAAAACCCTTACTGTATCATTTCTCAAAATTCTGTTCTACTCCATTTCTATATATTGATCATCTCTACTTCAGTAAGGATTTCTGTCACTTTAGTTTGTTATAATGTCATGAATATCTACAGATCTAACCTATACCTGCAAACCCAGATTGTGTAAGAGCTTGGTTTAATTGAAGTTAAGAATCTAAGTTTATAAAAATCACAGTTCACTAGTTTTTGTAAGCTCATGTCCAAAGACACTCAAACTCTTCTCTATAAACTCTTTAGAAAGGAAGACATTTTCTCCCTACCCAGAGAATATACTGCAAATGAAYTCTTCACTTTTCTAATTACAAAAATATACACTGTAAGTAATAATTTATGTTCAGCAACTGTGGTTCCACTGGAAAAAATGAAAACACATTTACAGCATGTATTAATTAGCATATGTTCAACAAATAAAGCAGGAATTAGGAAGACAAAATTATCTTAAGACTAATCTTTAAGTGTGCAGAAACACTAAAGCATTACTACAAGTGTCAGTTCTCAGAGTTTATTAAAATATTACTTCATAGTTATACAAAATATATTTCATATTTTCAGAAAAAAACAGAACAATCGATTAAAAGATCTAATAATTGGTAGTTAAAAAATATCAATCAGTTGAACATTTAGGATTTTCTCATCATCAAAACTGTGTATTAAATTTACACACTGTGCTTAAGTCCTTGGTCTGTACAAACACATACAGTAGTTTTAAAAAATATAAGAACCTTTTCTTTTCCTGAAGGTATCTAATGAAAGGTTCTCCTATCCAGCAACAGGAAGTAATAACCTTGTATACATCATTACACATTTATACTGTAACAATCCTCAAAACTGTGTTACATTCATACACAGATATACTTATTGATTTTCCTCCTCTTCATTCCTATTTCGGAAATTCAATGTTGTTTGGCCTCTTTCGGGGTCTTGCAGTCGGAGGATTCGAATAAGGGTACTTGTAGGTAGAGAACTAAAAATAAAGGATGCATCATTTAAATAGTGTTTCCTGTACACAAATTTAAGTATTTCTTTCCATTACATATTTGCCTTTATATAACTGCATTTTTTTTCTTAGACAGTTTTAAACAGTAATATGCGGTGAAATCCTGGCTTCATTGAACTATACCAGAGCAAGACTTAAGTCAAAGCTTGAGGTAAAGACAATAATTGATTTCAGCCACGTGACTTCTAACAATTAGACTACCAAAATTATGGAAAGGGTACTTTGAAGTGAAACTGCAAATGAAAGAGTTATCAAATATGGTTCATATCTGCCTTATAGACCCTGAAGTGGTACATACCTTATACATGCATAACCACTCACATCATACATACGAACATGGTTACTAAACATACAGGGTCTTAGGTTATAGCTCTTCCATTGATTGCCCTAACAGCACTTTCACTGAGACTGCCTTTGTGCTTTTGTTTCTGTTACATTGTTTGCATGCTATTACCGAACAGGCAACATGGTAACACGATGTAACAAAACCAAAACCAAATTACACTTTAATACTTAAACTTTTAAACAGTTACCATTCAGGAAAATTCCTACAYTTCTATTGAGCAGAGTTCCAGGAATTTATCCATTTTAGCATTTCCACTTACATAACAGAATACTCCTCTACTTTTTTAGCTTTTAGCAAGGCAAGACAGTTATATAAAATGAACTTCACTTTAAAAGACTGCTTAAATTTCCTGTGTAGTCAGCTGAGAGAAGAAAGGTCTTGGGCGACGTGAATTACCRTCCGCAGGTTTGGCTAGAAAGAGCAGTTGGATGCATACAGTTTGACAGTGACTGTCCCCTTAGCTGGGCATGGTTTTACCAGGGAATCATATGGAAGTTTAAGAACTGTGGACTACTTGATCAAGACAAGGAAACAAGGAGTAAGCTACCACCTTCTAGATTAGCGAGCTAAAAAGAAAATCTACTCAAATAACACAAGCCACTTAAAAGTTCAGTAGTATTAAAGGGAAAAAAAGGGGAAAAAATGCAGTATCTTTTGTCAAGTTTGGGAGGGAGGTGGGGAAGATCACTCTGGTAACTACCAGGCTAAAAGCTTCTGGAGCCAGCTTTAAACAATTAAAAATCTCAAAAAGCTGATGCACTAAAGATGATAATCTGATTCATGCCCCACTAAATTACCATACTAAGAGACATTTCCTAAGGAAGAGTGAAAAAAACTGCTATTTAATTCCAGAATCACAGTGACGAACTACTTAGTTGATATCCTACCACTACAAATAGCAAAATTTCTTTCCTTTCACATTTACTTTTTTCAGATTATAATCCTTGCAGTACAGCTTCCTTGTACTTCTTGTATTAGGAAATATAATACATCATTACCTCATACTTTGTGGGGTGAGCAAAATGAACTGTCGATGACGCTGAGAGTCAGCCACCTTGAGCATCATATCCATTGCAATTCTTCTGTTAACCATGTCCTACAGACAGAAGATTTATCAGGTAGCAATACTGACAGTGTACTTTACTGACTTACTATTGTACGGTCAGACAATTATCTGAGAAAAAATTAATTAGAAGATATCTTAATAGAGAAACCTGCCAAAATTAATTCATATACATTAAAACTTTGCTAAAGAGAAGTCTTGTAAAAACCATGCCTGGAAATACTAGGGTTAAATTCTAAAAGCTACAAACTACAGTCTAGGAAACATTCAGACCAAAAGTTTAGGAATAAATTCCTTTCAGTAYATATGCACTATGGAAAGCTTCTATCTGAACAACTACACACACTTACTCCAGTCTTTTATTCCTACCAACTTTAGTATACCCATGTAGTATCTTTTATTTAATTAGTATGCTGAGATGAACTGTATTTTAGCAAAATAATGTTTCCTATAAAATCCTGTCTCAATTTTACATGAAAGCATTGAAGGGTTGCATAAAACCTAATACATTATGTGGGGGGGGTTGTGGGTTTTTTTTTTTTTTTTGAAAGACAGACAAATGTATAAGATGGTATTAAAACATGTAGAATGGGATACTATTATTAGAAGAGGTTAAACAAAGCTCTGCTTCCATACACTGTTATGCATGAAACTATGCATCTCTGTTGCAAATATGCTGATAGAGTCCTCTTGTGGTGGGTCTCCAGGATTACAGGCAAAGTACTTAAAAAGAAAGAACTTAGAAATAGCATGGGTGTACTTACTGGCACAGGAGTGGAAAGACAAACTGTACTGATAACTTATGGACTGGGATACTTGACTGAACATGCTAATATTTTTCAATTTATGAAGAGTGGTTCCTTCATTTTCTATTACATACTTATAAACTGCTGATAATTCCTCCTCTTCTGCCCACACAGCTCAGTATATTTGGAACATCACAAAATAATCATCTACTAGCTTGAAAGAGTTTGAAAGTTAAAGTCTCTGCAGGACCTACAACTCTGAGTATCCACCTTTTCCCTAGACAGATGAATAAGCTTTTTTTTTTGCAAATGAAAAATAAGAAAAGGCTTAAGATTTGGAAGTTTGTTCTGTAGATTCTATGATTATCATTGATTTATGACAGAAAAAAAAAAGTAAAAAAAATCTTTTAACACACACTGAAAAATGGCTGCTTGACCAGGTTAGATTGCATTTTTTCCTCTTTGAAATTATTTATGTATAAGGTATATTCTCTTTTTTCTTTCTAGGTCTGCAATTCCCAGTCAACAGATCATTGATAGTGGAAAGACATTGAAGGCAAGATTAAAAAAAAAAATTCTAATATCTAAACTATTATTTTTGTCTCCTGGAATTAATTCTTCTCCCAAACCATACCACACTGCTTAGTAATAAGTAGGAAAGCAAAAAAGATTTTTGGAGTGGTTAATTGCCTATCCAGGGAAGCTGTGTATAAAGATGAGGTTTGTCAGTTTTAGCTGATACTGGTATTGTTGCTCATTATTCTGCATTTCAGTCTCTTTGAAAGGAGGTATCGAGTGAAAGTATAAGGCTTAGCCTACCTTCAAGTTTGAGCTGCAACACTGAACTCAACTGCTACACTAGCTTTGGGGGTGGGGTGGGGTAGAAATCAGTCAATCCTAAAGTTGGTAGAAGTCAACACATGGGCCAAGCCCAGGACTGTCACAGCAATATATAGAGGCAACGTGTGATAAACAGAACAGCAACTACTTGAGGAAATAACAGAAAGTTGTATTCCATGAATTTTGTGCTTAAYTAAGGTTTAAGCACGCAGCTTAACAGAGATACTCATAGCTCTTGGTACCAACTTCAAAAAACACAGCAAGCTTCAAAAAAACACTAAGCTAAGTGAACAAGCTCCCTAATAAGTATTAATTATTTACAGTTACCATACTGTTTTAAATTCTAATAATAACTATTTCACTAATTTATACAAATCAGAATGGGAAATGTAGTGTAAGTTTAAACTATACCATGTAGACATCAAATTCATCTAAGCATCTGAAAGGAGATTCAGTAATGGACCACAGAGAAAGAATGAAACAAACTGTTGAGAAGGAACGTTCACCTCCCGATAAAGATCTCACATCATTAAGGGAAGTTTTGTCTCCCTCTCCAGGCTGGACCTTGAAATAAAATAGAGCAATTTTTAAAAACACTTATTAAGACATATTAACAGAATCATAATTTTAACTGGAAGCATATTACACATATACAGATACAGATCACTTGAGAACAAGCTTATGTATTTCAGTGCTATGTATCTGAAATGAAACTAAAATAGAATGGCTCCTAACCTTTTTAAAACATATTTCCAGAATCATTGTAATTTTCCCCCTCACTAGAAAACAAATAGAACAGATTAAACAAATGATTCAGCCAGTATTTTCTTAGTCAGTTCTCTATTTTTAATAGCTATTAAACAGTGTTTAACAACTGTCAACCAGAAYTGTTATATTATTGTAAAACCCCGATTGTTACCAACTATAACAGAATAGCAGGTAATTGAATCACACTGGTATTTTAAAAGGAACAGTTTCTTTGGAAGAATAAATGAAGTGTTGTAAACAGTCATTTGTTCCATGGATTATGATGACACCTTGTGGCACTCCCTAAGACTAAATTTAAGCATTTTGACCTGTCAGTTACATTATTTTTAAAYTAAGCAAGAAAATTAAAATTATTTTGTAAACTTTCTCTTTTTTCAATTTATCTTCCTTGACTAAATTTAGATCTCTTGTGATATTAACTCTTGCACAGAAAAGACAAAACACTAGCTATATTAAACTGATAATGCCAGGTAATGATCAGACTTGTGGATTAAGCTGGAATTTTTTTTAGGTATGTATACTTTTCCTGTTTATTTAGCACCATATCAAACAATATTTATGTTGTCACTACATATTTTTCCCCWAAATTCCTAAAACACAAAAGCAAATACCCTGCAAATGAAGAGAAATGTTAGCATTAACATGCTAGCTATCTCTGGAACTCTTGAAATTCAGGAGTATGAATCAAGCAGATCTAGGATAGTAAGATGAAACCCACAAACACCAAATGTGAAACTTATCAAGGGAATATAGGCCAAGAATCTTGCAGGGTTCAGATTTATGCTTCTACTTCTTTAGGCCCTTTCTTCTTGCTAAAGTACTATATCACTGGTGTTAACATAAATAGAATTCCTTACCAAATCTGAAGAAAACTCAAAGTATTACCTAATTAATTTTAGTTTATCTCAAAGTTAACAGCTTGAAGCCCTAAACTTTTAGAAGAACAGTCATGCTTTACTGTGAATTGACAGAAGTCTGTAATACTTAAATAAAAAGGAGGAAAAAGTTTAAAAAGAAAAAAAAACTATCATAAACATATCATAACAGATGTGAAAAAATGAAGCATCAGAACTGCACGCAGAAAAAAAAAGTTGCAATGTTTTTAAAAGTACCTGCTTAATTTTTTTGGGAGGCACATTAAAAGATACAAACTTACAAAATGCACAGAAAATACATAATATTGAAGTTATCAGCCTTTAAAAGGAAATAACTAACAAAATACTGATATCCATTACGTAATCACATGAATAAAGGAAAGCCTCCTATCACTGAAAGAGGAACTGAAATAATTTTGGAAGACTGACTAGACTAACTGGCTAGTGAATTTTTGTCATCTGCATAAGACAACAATCCAAATTTATTCCATGTTTTCTAGCAGCCTGACCATAAGATGGTGATATGRTTCATTTCTGTTGTTGCTTGTTTTCAAATGATGCACTAAAATCTAGCACATCACATTTTGGGGAGGGGAGAGTGATTCATTACCCTTTGCAACATGTGCTCTAGCAACTGATATCAAGAAATATATTTATTTTCTTAAATATTGTAATTGAAGAAATAAAATAACTTACTGTTATTGAAAGTGTCTCATTCTTGTGATCAAAAAGTATTTTTCCACARTAAGCTCGAATACGTAATAAATGGTCAAAGTAGAGCTTGCATCGTAAAGAAAGGAGCCTTAAATCAGTTAAATTATGCAAATAAGTATTAGGTCAGTGAGTTTTAAAACATGCAAATAAGTGACAGCAAATAAGTGACAGCAGATTTTTATCAGCAGTTCCACATTGTAATCTCAAATATTAAGCATTACACCATTAATAACACTTCCCTAGATCAATTACAGTCTGGAGGAGTAAACATTAGAAGCCCAACATACTCAAGAGAATCGCAGAAGTARAGTAACAAAATAAGAAACCCAGAAGTACATGTTTGGTATTTCTCAGTCAAGACTAATTTCTAGAAGTCTCTGCTCCAAKCAGCTGAAAGCTTTTTACACTGTTTTTCCACAGCTTGAACAGAAAATGACCAGATTCTACTTCCTCCTTACTATCCAGTACTCATACTGCACAGTAAGGATAGGGAAGAATCTGTGGACTCTGTTAGACTCCAGGAATTAAACAGTGTTGAATATTCCTTTCTCACCCCTTTTAACTCTCCATCCCCCATTCTAGTTTGTAATTCCCCAATAGACAACACATCACAGTTCCTTCAAGAACAAACTATAGTTCTTTAAGACATATTAAAGTGCGATTCAAGCTCAAATTTGTGCCCTAGAAACAAGTTTCAGTTTGAGATCAAAAGATCCAAATTAGATGTTCAGAGACAAGACAACTGTCTAAGTATCCATTACAGTCAATGGAGATCTACAAAGGAGGAGCCAACAGATAGCAAATTGGCACATCCATTACAACCTGCAACGATTACATCAACCTAAGACTAATGGGAGCTAAACAACCTATTGTGCCYGCAGACATGTACATATAGGCACCAAAAGGCAAGCATATGATTCTGCAAGTAAATTCTACCCCCTAGTATTTCTGCATCTCCACTGCACAGAATACAATCCTAACAGAATGGTCAGGAGAACCTATCTACACCTCCTTAAAACCCCAGACTGAGAAGTATAAAAAGCAGAGCCAACACTACTGTCCCTCAATTTTTCCTGAAGAGAATGATAAAGGTGAAGGACTGCATTAGAGAAGAGCAGATCAGTCACAATTTAGTGCAGTGCTCAAAAGGCAGCACAACTAGCAATGCAGATACAGCATTGCAATTATTCTGAGTTATTCCTCCCATCTAATGCTAGCTTTACAGCAAGTTAAGTGTCCAAAACCAAGATCATCACCTATACGCCCTCAGTAGCCAATAAAGAGAAAGAAATTAATCTCATTCTAAAATAGCAAATTAACCTACTTAAAATCATTCAAGGTAACTACAGAACTTCACTAGCTATAAAAGGAATCAAGATATTTAACTTAAAGCAGATCCCTAACTTTTCTAAGTATCTAAGAAGAAAAATAAGACTGCCTCCAATCAACAATAAGGATTTGACTATTTTAAGTGAGACCCATCACAGACACTTTTCAAAAAGGCAGATGAGATCTCCCAGAATATTGTCAATAACAGTTTCATGACTTGTAGAATATAATAGTTGGATTATATCCAAAGACTCTTGCAGAGAGGTTTATTGTTACAAGCACCATAGCTTCATTTCTCAACGTTTAAGAATCGAATGTTCAGAACAAAACCACCTTTAGACTTTTTAGAAGAACTTGGGATGAGGCCAGGGAATGATCTCAGCTTTATGAAACACTCTACAGGGTAGTCTGCCCTACCTTTTGAAGAGAGGCCACAAAAAGCAATCCTCATTGATAGGTATAGGATACTAAGGGATTGAAGCAAGAAGGGGTGCATTCCTAATAAAAGAGAGGTTTCATAAGAGAGAAARCTGCCAAATTGCAGAATCTGAATAAAGATCTTATTTCTTTCCTCTGCCCTATGCTGAAAAAGTTTTGTTTGGCCCAACACGAAATTATGTGAGGATATGGTAGCTAATTAGCCTCAATGAACATCAATGAAAGTTCAGATTATTTCAACACTAGTATGATGGTGACATTTTGYTGTCCAAAACAAGTACTGAAACAGAACTGTCTTCAGTTAAGTCAGGATAGTTGAGACCTTCCTGAGCCAGCAGGTCAAGGGAGGTGATCCTCCCCCTCTACTCAGCCCTGGTGAGGCCACATCTGGAGTACTGTGTCCAGTTCTGGGCTCCCCAGTACAAGAGGGATGTGGCAYTACTGGAGCAAGTCCAGCAAAGGGCTACAAAAAGATGATTAGGGGACTGGAGTGTCTCTCCTGTGAGGAAAGGCTGAGAGAGCTGGGCCTGTTCAGCCTGGAAAAGAGAAGGCTGAGGGGGGATCTTATCAATGTATACAARTATCTTCAGGGAAGGTGTCAAGAGGATGGGGTCAGACTCTTTTCAGTGGTGCCTAGAGACAGGACAAGAGGCAGCAGGCACAAACTGAAACACAGGAAGTTCCATCTGAATCTAAGGAAAAAAATTTTTTACTGTGAGGGTGACAGAGCACTGGAACAGGTTGCCCAGAGAGGCTGCGAAGTCTCCATCTTTGGAGATACTCAAAAACCATCTGGACATGGTCCTGGGCGACGTGCTCTAGGTGACTCTGCTTGAGCAGGGGGGTTGGACTAGATCTCCAGAGGTCCCTTCCAACCTCAACCATTCTGTGATTCTGTGATGCCTGGAGCTTCAACTGATCACATTCTTTTTGCAACTGTCAGTCCAGGCTGTGCTAAACTGTCAGACATTATGGTACTGGATCTGGGAGCAAAGTAAGGTTAGACAGCTATGCAAGGCAAAAGAGAGGCAAGGACTGGAAGTTGTGTTGAGACACTAATCATGAGATCTGGAACTAAAATAATTAATCATGCATTATTTCACTTCAGAAGTATCACGGGACTCAATAGAAATGTATATCAGTTTTGTCTAAGCTTTGTTCAATATCAGGTAATCCAAAAGATGAAGAAAAATCAAGTGCAACAGGCAACTCACTAGACCTTATCCAAATTCTCTCATACCTGCTGRTTTAGTTCATGGCAAATATATCTACTTTGGAGACTCTTTAATGAAAAATTCACATAAACAAACTGTCAAAACAAATCTCAAGTATACTTAGACCATGCCTGACAAACATCTATCACATTTTTAAGAACTTCCAGTGATAGGGATCTATAACTTTAACCTATTTCAAGACCTGTTACAATGCTTACCCCTCAGTTTTGAACACTGTTTTGAACCTTCAGTTGAGGGAGGCATTGCTGTGAATACCACCATCAAAATCTCATTCTCTTGCATCTGCTCTATAATTTATACCCTAAAGTATGGGCACAATTCACACATCACCCCAGTATATTTCTTTGGCCAAAGAAAGTAATCTCACACATCAGTAAACCAGCAAAGAACCATGTACCTCTGCAAGTAAACCTAAAGAGTTGCCAAAATCCAACAGTTTAATTATTCATGTTATAATTGCAGCATGTGTGGAACAGCTGTATCTTATTTTATGAAGTTCTACTGAAGACTTCAAAAACTGTCAGACTTAGGTGATAAGGTTTCTGTATGTCTTCTACTTAAGTAGATACTAGCACACCTTTCTCTTTAAAAGAAATCCATTTGGTTGCTTCAGAAAAGGCAAAATAATATGCTGCTATTCCACATATTAATATCATATGAACTGAATTTAACACATACAGTATGGAAACCTAACAGTAATTTGCTGATACTGCTCACAAGAGGTCCTGGAAACAACTGTACTTTTTATATTCTTTAGTGAATACTTATTTCTATATATAAATTATCTGACAACTGAAGKTACAGTAAAATTGACTCACCTTAAGAACTGCCGATAAATTTTGAATCTTTGTGTCATTATTTCTTCCAGCAGCTTAATAAATTTCTTTAAATTCTTTACTTTACTGTTTGCATCTTCATATTTTTCTTTTGCATCAAAAAACTGCCTGTTTTATCAACAGAAAGTCTACCATCAATATGCATAAAAGCCAAGCAATTGATTTAACTACTGAAAACTATTTTGATGGCCAAAACTCTTCATTCAGATGAAGGCTTTATTTTGAAGCTAAAAGCATTTTGACAAGTTAGGTAAACCACTGGTTACAAATGAGAAGAGGTCAAAAATTAATTTTACATCTACTTTTCCTTCTTATAAAAGGAAACTGACACCAAGGAGAACTAATGATTAAGCTGCTCATGTTTAAGAGTATCCAAGGTGAGTGACTTTTTTTAAATACATTACAGTCAAAACTTCAAATGACTGTCTAACTTCCATATTAGTTTTTCAGACTAGAAGTACACATAATGCTCAATGGATCCCAGAACATTTGAGGTCCTTTCACACCACCTGGTCACCATTGGGGTACCTCTAAACATTAAGAGCAGTTGATCACTGATAACTTCAGAGTATAGAGCCCATCYGAAAATCACTAGAGGGCAGTTCAACACCCGCAAGCCTGTTTAGTATTGGTTGACTGAGCAATTAGCATAGCATGTTTCTACACTGTCATTTATAGCTGAAGTATTAGAATCACATATCAGCATTATGAGCCAGTAAGAAAACTATTCTTTGCCAACCTCTTCTGTCATACCTAAACTATGCAGACATTAAAAATTACTCACTGTATAATTTCTTCTCTGCTTCCGTGGCGATCTTTTTCTGAGTTTATCCTCTCTCTCAAGCGATTCATTTCTGCATCAAGACTCTTAACAGTTCTGCTGACTTCAATGCGCTCTGAGTATATTTGCCTAGCCTGTGCAATTTTTTCCTAAAGTTTGAAATTCAATAAATGGTTATATTTTCAAAAATATGTTAGTCCTTGCAATGAATGTTTTGTACTGCACAAAAATCAAGTTCTCCAAGCAAGAACAAAGTCTTTGTTTTGTTCTTTGTGTATTATTCCTTACAGCAAAATTACTGGTATCAGCAATATTACTAACAACAGTTAGATGTAGGTAATCATTTCAGTGATAAGAACTGTATCCATTCAAGAACTCAAATGTATTCACAATTATTTATCTAATATAGATGAATGAGGGACCAAATTCACCATATTTTAATAGGACTTAGTCTCTCAAAAGTTGCTGAGTGTGATTTCAGAGTTAGTTAATAAAGCTTGATTAGATAAGTTTCTGGAAGACCAGGTATGAGATCTGTACAAGAGAAGAAAAAGAACTTTACCGCCTAAAAACCAAAGCAATATTAAATTTATGCAATTTAACCTAAAATACAAGTTTTAGGATTAAGTCATTCTAATCTTCTCACTGCATAAATCCAGAAGAGTCCTAGCTAGATAACCCTGAAGACTGAAGTTATCTGTCAAGACTAAAAGGTGCTATGCCAGACAACAAAAAGTCTTGACTTGTATATATACAAGTTACTTTTATTTGATTTACATATGAATAACTTAGACCAAGCTAAAAACCTGAGCATTAATATGGTCTGCATGTCATACAAGCAGAACAACAGAGTATCTAAATACTAAAAGGATCCTGATTATCTGATTTCAACTGCCAAAAAAACAAACAAAAAACAAAACAAAAGAGACAGGAAAAAAAAAGATACTACCTCCAATTCTTTTTCTTTGTCAGCTAGTAATTCTCTACGTCTTTTTATACAAGCCAAGTGTCCTTTCTGTTTGTCTTCATAGTGCTGCAAACGGCGTTTACAGTTTTCTACTTCTGAGTCAGCTTGGTTTAATTCATCCTGTTTAGAATAAATCAGATGYGAAGAGTGAACTGTTTGTGGTAGATTCCAAAGCATCTCTCTACCACAGGTAGTTATGTTGTTTTTAATACCATCTAACTGATCGTGTTCAGCATGATCATTCCTTCTAAAGTCCAGGTGTTTTAACAGCAATGGATCAAAAAGTCTTACTCATTCCTAATAAGAACATAATAAATGTTTATACTGCTTCCCAAAATTGAATTGATAATGATTAGATATTGTATCTTCAGGGGAGTATTATGTTTTAATCTTCAAAAAGATTCTTTCTCCTGAAACTCTGAAAACTACATTTTGTACACTATGTTCCAGTCAGAAAGTTTCCATAAGAAAACTGAGTGTCCTGCTACAATTATAATGGGATATAGACCACAGCAGCTTCTATATTGTAATAGTGTGTCAATGCAGTGAAAGTCGCATCATAACTCTGCAGAGATTTACTATTTTCAGAACAGCAAAGAGGTACAATGATATGAATTAGTTGGAAGATGATTTTCTTCTTCATTCCTGTCAACTAGTAGCTGGCTTACCAAAAAAGGTTTTATATTACATGAATTAAAAAGAAAATTATCGCCAGTGATGGATGCTCTCATCTTTTTCTAATCCCACCTTTAAGCCACAGCTTGATACGTGTGAACAGCTTATTTAAAAACTGTAAGGAAGTACATCTAAAATAGACTTTCAGGAATTTAAGAGTCATCTTTCATTGTGTTTAGCTCCCTTACTATCTAGCAAGAGTGTTCTAATAGYCTGAATACATCTATTCTATTTAAAAAGAATTCTATAAGGAAAGAGAACATATTGTTAGTACTATCACAATAGATATATTTATCAGTTATTTTCCTTACCTGTTTCCTTCTTATTTGCTTTTTTAAACTGGGYTGACTACATATCAATCTACAGTTTAAGTGAGCCATACAAGAGATTCCAAGTAATAATGAGTGACAGTTCTGAGTTTTTCTTATTCCATACTTTCACTATTTTAGAATACTGTTTATCTGCTCAACTGTTACTTCCACTTTCAAGCCCATTAGTTATTTGTGGCAACACAAGATAACCTTCTACTTTCCAATACCAAATTTGGCATGTCACCACTCTGTCCTTTATCTTAAGTCTTGTTAATTCCCTGTGGTCTTCTATAGTCTTGAATAATCAAAACCATGTCTTATTACCTTCTGTGATTATGCAGTTTTACAGAACAATAGACATTCCATATATAACTCCAAAAGTCATTTTGAAAATGGCCACTTATTCATATTTTGTCAGGCCTTAGCAGAAGGAAAAAGAAAAAGTCCTTTCTAATTCATGACACTTAAGAAGAAATTAAACTCTCTTCAAACCTAATAGTAGCAGCTATTACAATCAACATCACCTTCTAAGTATTTCCAGTCTTGCTTATTGACATGCCCTGGACAGAATGGCCTATTTCCATTTTCATATGTAGGTCTTAAATGCATCAGGAAAGAGCACACTCTTTTCTCCTGTCTCCTTCTAACACMATCTCCCTTGCCACACAAAGTGAACAAAGAAAAAATACGATATAAAGTTATTGCTACCTTAACTGGACCAGCAATTTCTTCTACTTGCTGAATTTTTTCTTTCATTTCTTCAAATTTTTTTTCAGCTGCCTGTAGAATATTTTTCAGCTCTTCCATTTTTCCACTTTGTTGCAGCATGTCCTGCTTTACAGATTCCATCTTATTCTTGTTTTCTTCAGCTTCATCTTCCTGTCAAAATATATTAAGATGATAAAGAAAAAGTTGACATACATTTGCATATCATTGTGCAAGATTTTTATTTTAGTGTCACTTCCAAGAGTGCAAGATTACACACACTACACTAAGTTCTCTAAYAAGAATACAAATAGTTCAATATAATTATTCATAAAGCCCAGGAGAGCTTGACAGAGCCTGCTGGAGACCACTAAACCAAATCACAAAAGAGTAATTTCCTAATTACCTGCCTGAAAATTAATTGGATTTAATTTGGGAGTTGTGATGAAAGACTTGAGTGAATAGGATTTTGCTTGGACTTAGCTATTATAAGGTTTTACTACAATAATTTTCTAAGCAAAGAACACATTGGATCTGTGAAAATATATGCTCTTTCTATATTCTCTTTATACTGAATGTAAGTGGGCTAGCTCTGTTCGCTAGACAAGTACACCATTCCTAAGCAATTATCATCATACTTTTTTTTTTTTTTAAAGCAGAAAAGACAAACACCCCAAAAAACTGAGAAAAAGATAGGAGTGAAAACTTGTATTGCTAAGATGCTTTTTCACAATCAAGAAAAGACAATGGTGAAATCAAAGTAGCAATGAAAGGTGGCCAAGAACAGTAATTAACACAGARGAGGCATCAGAAAGTACAGAAAACTGAGATAGACATCAACAAAAATCCAAGACAGGAATAAGGAGAGGTAAATATACAAATCTAACAGTTGCACAAGACCATTATCAGACAGCAACAGAAGTTTTTATGTTGAAAAAGCAAGTGTCCAATAACTTTTTGGAGCTACAAAAACCAGCAATATATTCTCCAGTAAAAATGTAGTAGAATATTTTCAATTCCACTAAACGGACAAAGAGAATATACTTCTATTGGTTTAAAAAAAATGTATATTATTTTGAGTAAGGAATCCTAGAAGAGCTTACTGAATCTGTACCTACTGATCCTTTATTTTTAAATAAATTTTGGAATAAGCGTGTCCGCACACACACAAGACAACAAACTGCTGAGGCTGTGAGGTTGTGCCAAAACCAAAAATGACAAAAAAAGATACCTAGAGAATTCTGGGCAACTTAGTCTCTCACTGATCCCAGATTAGATAATGGAAAAGTTGGCATGGAATATAATCCTGACTACAGTTGTTTCAGTTATTATTGATACCTGTCAGCATGAATCTCAGAAAATTTAGATTTTTGCCATCCAGTCTTTAACTTAATACAGAGTAACACTTGAAAATCCATGGCCAACAACATAYAAATCACATTAGATGATCAGAAAGGCTTTTCTATTCTTAAATTATGTAGCTGTACATTCTAAGAACTCATTAATTAAGAACATTGAAGGAACATTCATACTGTAATGATCCTCACTTAGGGTGACATATGAACATGGTGAAGCGACAGCCAGGCAAGAAAGCATGGATTCAGGGCAGAGAGGCACTGTGTGATCTAACTTACGCTTCATACGGGCCTTTGCCTGTACTACAATGATGCTCCTTCTGCCCTCCAAATGTACAGCACTGCATCTCCTCATTCACAGAATCACAGAATGGTTGAGGTTGGAAGGGACCTCTGGAGATCATCTAGTCCAACCCCCCTGCTCAAGCAGGGTCACCTAGAGCACATTGTACAAGTTCGCATCCAGGCAGGTTTTGAATATCTCCAGAGAAGGAGACTCCACAACCTCTCTAGACAACCTGTTCCAGTGCTCTGTCACCCTCACAGTAAAGAAGTATTTTCTCATGTTCAGATGGAACTGTCTGTGTTCCAGTTTGTGCCCGTTGCCTCACGTCCTGTCTCTGGGCACCACTGAAAAGAGTCTGACCCCATCCTCTTGACACCTTCCCTGAAGATATTTGTATACATTGATAAGATCCCCCCTCAGCCTTCTCTTTTCCAGGCTGAACAGGCCCAGCTCTCTCAGCCTTTCCTCACAGGAGAGACACTCCAGTCCCCTAATCATCTTTTTGTAGCCCTATGCTGGACTTGCTCCAGTAGTGCCATGTCTCTCTCTTCAGCAGTCTGCAGCAAGTCTGGCATGAGGAAAGAAAATGCATGGAATATTATCTCATGCAACACCGCCTTGCCTTCAATAAACCTGCAGTGCTATCAGTTTGAAGGGCAAAAGTAACATTGCATGTTCAGGGAACAAGGGGGAGCTAATGAGGCACAGAAAAGAAAAACTGCAGCTAAAAGACCCACTGAAAAAAGAAAATACCATTACCATAATTGTAGACACTTCATAAAGTATAACATTTTTCACTATTTACACAAGTGAGATAAAAGTTGTTACTGTACATACAGTATTTGCTTATTTCCTATTTAAAAATGCTGCCAGCATGAAAAGAGATAATTTCATATCCTTATTAGAAAGAATTTGATAATCCAGTCTTACTAATGTACGGATGTCCACTGACTGGTGTTCTTCTGTATTCTCAAGATCTGATATTTCTGCATTTGTTGTTCTTATTTTTATCTGAAAGAAAGCAAATATTCTTAAGTTTATCTAAAAAGAAAGGTTATCAGTTGTTCATTGAAGTTAACACAGAAACCAAATATGTTTGGCTTTTTCGTTCCATTAGAGCCTGCATAGGAGGTTTCATTCCATCCTTCCCAAAAACGCTTAATTATGGAGTCCATTTCTGTAAGACAGAACTTGTTCTGAAAGCAACATGCACTTTAAAATCATTAAGCTATTACAGCATTTCCACTCAACATCAAAGCATTTCTGTATTTTATTTTTCCTTCAAATACTACTCTTCAGCAATTTAATAGTGGTCCAGTTGTTTGCTGGTCCTAACTTATAATTCACTGAAWATAACCTTATATAGTCTATGTTACCTTTTACTGTATTATTGGAATGTTAACCACCATAAATATATATCCTATTTACTATTACTAGAAATTATGCAGAAAAAGACTAAGCAGTTGTAAAAAGGTTTATGAAGAAATTCAAGTTAGCGAAACTTAAAGGAGAAATATTTAGCAACAGACAAAGAATATAACTGAAAATCACAAACAGAAACAAGATTCTAGGAGCATACAGTCAAGGCTCAAGGGAAAGAAGTGGGGGGGTTTAAAAGCAGGGAAAAGAAACGTATATCAAATATTGCAACATGTCAAAGAAAGAAGTGGAGATTTTACTTGTAAAACTTAACACAAGAAAGGCTGTATTCAGAGAAAAAAAGCAGCAAAACCCCACACAACAACCTCCCACCCCCAAATCCCCCAAAACATACAGAATGGAAGCAACATAAAAGAAAACTAAAATAAACTACCATTCACTCAAAATATATCACAGAAGTCCAATGAAATAGGGAACAACTGACCAGTTTCTGTGATTTAACAGCGTATCTATTTTTACCTGTAATTCTTTTTGGTGTCGTCTGTGACAATGAAGATGATCTTCATTCTGCCTAATCTCTTTTTCAATGGAATGCAAATGTTGTTGAGATGTTGTCAGCTGTGCCTTTTTGTTTTCAACTTCTTTTTCCAAGTGACTTAAGAAAATGTGTTATTTTTATATACATGTTATATACATGCACACACACACACAGAGATAGATATACACAAATAAAAATAAAACAAAACGTGACAAAACTAAAGGGCACAAAAGGATCAAGAAATGTCTAAAAATCAGGTACTGTTGTGCACTGGATGGTTTTTTTAATGACCAATAAAGAAATACCAAAAGTGTACAGCAGCACTTGTAGATGATAACCAGCTTATAGTTGATGGACTCAGTTCAGTCCCTAGTGGGTACAGCATGCATAAGATTTTAACCATCTGTAACATTTGTTAGCAAATTAGCAAATAGRCCAAATACTTAAGCTAAATAGTGCCATGACTTTTAAAAATAGTACTGCACATTGAGAAAAAAATACATACTTTAACTAGGACAAAATACTTCCAATCAGAGACAAAATACATTAACAGAGATGTGGGAAAATTTATTTTATAGCTTCTTATATTTCTCCTTCAAAAAGGAGTTCAGTCCTAGAAACTTCCACATTTAATTCTTTCAGTTTGCGATAAATCCAATTTAAAGGCAAAATAAAGGTATTTGTTATTATTATTTATAGCCAGCAAAACTCTGATAAAGTTTCATTGCTGGGAAGAAAAAAGGAAAGAAGGAAGAAAAAAAAGGAGGCTTAACTAGTATTACAGTAAAAAGTGTTTAGGTAAGTGTTAAATGCAATCTGTTACAGAAAAATGGAATGGACTGATTAAGTCTGATCCCCCAAATCAGTGCTTTGTAAATTGCATATATCATTTCAAATAAGTAAATCATTGCTTTGTCCTAAATTCTGAAAAAAAACATTTTTCCCCTTTAAACTGGCCAATATCATTCTCCCATTCCAATACTGGTAATGAAATGACTGTAACGCTTTGGAAGTTATCAAAATAATCTTCAAATGAAGTTCATTACACGCTGACATGAACAAAGTACAGCTGCCCGACATTTAAAGCTTTCAAATTTACAGAAGTAAGGTTTCAACACTCAGTCTACACTATCAGCTATTAATATGGAAAATAAAATACTTTCTTACTGTGTCAGTAATACAAACTGGGCCTCAAAATAAAAGTATTCTAGTGGCACTAATTTGCTTGGTGAAGGCTCAGGTTTCTATCTTTGCAATTAGTTTGTTTTTTCAAACTACCATTTTAAAAGTAAACAAGAAAGACACCTACCATTAGTGCTAGGGTAATTTGGTTTGAATAAAAATGCTTCCTTTGCAGTAAATTAGAGTACCACTGTTCAGGTCTCAGATTTTTAAAGAAATAGCTTTGATTCCACAGCACTGTCAGTAGGTGTAAAATAGACTTCCTGGAGTATTTGGCCCAGCAAAACCCAGCTCTCTGGACAACATTTACAGGCCACAAGTTGAAAAATATCTGTGAAAAATCTCAGGTTTATACTATCACAGAAAGACATTGAAATAAAGAAGTTTTCCAAAATCCYMAWWAAAAAAAAAAARWAAAAGTAAATCTTAAAAGAAAAAGGAGACAGAGGAAAGTCCTGTCAACATACAAGACAACAAACTGGGTGGATCTATTTTTCTYATGCACGTATATCCAAACAGACATATATTCCATTCTAATATTAATTTCAACAAATGCACTTTTTAGAAATACAGCATTACAAATGCTAACCTTATTTCTGCTTCAACGTCTTTGCTCAGGTACTTGGGTCGGAGGTAATCAGATGAGTAATATCGTCTTTCAAATACCTGATCGCCTTCAGCAGTGAAAGCTTCTCTGCAATTTTTTGGGGGCCGGTTACTCTGCATTACTTCACGAGCTTTACAGCTACTCTGAAAAATACAATGACCTTATCATACCTATAGAAAAACAACCATAATTAAAGATTCCAATTGAAAACTATCTAAAAGTTCTCACCCAGATAACATTTAAGTTCTTCAAAAACAAAACAAAAAACACAGTCAGTTTAGCTGCTATTTTCTTTGATTCTTTGTTACAAAATTACCTAAACTGTAAATTCCATAGTCTGATCAGTCTTTCATAACTTGCCATGGGAAAAATTACTAGCCAAAGGTCACTAAGCACTAGGCATATTTAACTATCAAAAATGGAATACAYATACAGGAAATACTTCAGTTTTCTTTTAGATATTATATCAAACAACATTCAACTAAAATTTGGGGAAATCAGCTGCTAAAAACCACTGCCAGTGCTGGACCAAGTGGTCACAAGTATCGCTGTCTGAGGAAATTAATCGTTAYGCAATCATGTCATCCATTCAGAAGTCTCATTTCTTCCACACAATACCTGTTCAACTTTTTTCAGATACAGTTCAAATTGTTCTGGTAAGTCTCAAAGATAGTTAAAAGAGTGAGCGTTATGAAAATCAGTAATTAGATAACTAAATATAGTAGCATGAATATATATAGTATATAATAGTATAAATATAATAACTAGAGATAATAAGTTAGACTGCAGAGGGAGTAAGAACAAAACTAGCATTGCTATTATGAGAAAAGCACAGAGAATTCAGCTGTTACAAATCCCATTCAGCACAAGCAACATTTTCTAAATAGTTAGCTCTGCACTAGACAGAGCACAAGTTCTCTTTTCTAGTAGGAGTATCAGAGGATGAACTGGGACAAGCAGTCTTGGAGGAAAAGATAATCCACAAGAAAGCAAGCACCATTACACTTCAGCTGCTTGTAGAATTCCTTGTTTTCTTTAAATRAAAGTATATACCTCCTATCTTTATTTTTGAACAGTTCATCCACAGTCATGTCTGCTGGAGCTCATATCCTCAGTTGTAATAGAAAATCAAAAGTCAATTAAGATAAAAATTATATCATATCAACAGAAAACAGTTCATTAACATGGATTTTATGGTGATCAAAAAATTATGTTACTAAAACTATACATAAGCTTAACTCAATGCCAGTTTCTAATCACCTCATTAAAATGTTTAATAGGTGATTATTGTTATGCTTGGTTTTACCAGACTGTATTCCCAAACATGCTTCTTTGCATTCTCTCATCTCAACTGCTTTAACCCTGCAGCATCCAAAGTGGCTTTAGTTGTTGTGGTAAGTGAAAAATAAACTGAATGCTGACAGGAGGAATATAATTTTGTGCAAGTATGAGTGGGTCAATGTCCGAAACTGAACTTCTGAACTCTAAAGCACAAGCTTGCTATTTGCTAGCTACAACTGGTACAGGCTAGTTGTAAGTTTTGGTAACACTTGGACTAAAACAAGCTTGACGCATCCTGAATCCACAAATGAATAAAGAGTTAAGAGACAGAACCACCAATTAGGAGGCTGATCACATGTAGTACTCTGCACATATTTAGACGAGGAAACCAGGGTCCTTGGAGACTGAGAAAGAAGGTGAACATCCTGCAAATGGGGTTCCACAGAGACAAATGTTGGAGGATACCCAGGGACCTTGGACAATAAGGTCTGAAACAGGTAATGGCAATCATCTGCACAGCAAGAACCAACACTACTTTCTATCTGACCCTGCTCGGGAGGGAAGTCAAGACCTAGTGAATGCTTTGAGGAGGGAGCGAGTGCATGTGTGAAATAATCGAAGTAGGATAAAAGCTCTAAACTTGTTGGTTCTTAAATAAATCTCAGATCCACTACAGGTTGTCATTTTACTCTGTCTTAACTGTGACAGAAAGAAGTGTCAGAAACAGGATGCTGACAGTTTACTGAACCTCAAGACCACAGCTTTAAGGGGAGACCTCTAGTAGGAGCATATGTGGCCATGTGCTGCATTATAATACTGTTACCATCAGGGTTTACTGAGCCAGTGTGGGTCTCACCTCACCRCAGTGTCTGTAACTGTTATTCTCCTGGAGCAAAAACCCTTGCCTACTTCTTTTGTTAATTATGGACACTATCGAAGAAGGTATTTTATATGCCTCATACACGAAACAATGCCCTTCTTTAAAGGCCAGTAGGGAGCGGGGAGTCTTACTTTAATCAGCAGGACCGTTTCTATACTCCTTATATCAATCAAACAATTGGCAACCACTGCATCATCTATTTCCAATGCTGTGAGAACTGATGGGAATTCTGGATGATGAACTCCTCTGAAGAAAGAGGAAAAGGCAACCGTTTATAAAGTTCACATGAGATTCTTTAAAATAAGATTATAAATATTTCCTTCCAAATGATAATAATTTGAACGACTGCACTTAAGCAATAAAATTCAAAACATAACTTACCTGTGTCTGACATCATAAACTTTATCCTGAAATTTATTTACAATTATTTGAGGTCGAAACCCAGGTGGATAATATTTTGACATCAGTATCTGAAGATTTCTTTCATCATTATGATTATCACAGCAAAATGCCTGAACTAGGCCCTTTAAACAAGATTCAACAGCCAAAGTAAGTTCAGCATCTTTCAGATGAATGAAAGCACCTAAATAAACATAAAAGACAAAGCTTAAGGAGCTGTGTTCCATAATGTAAGTCCAATAGCCATTTTACCACTTAAGGATTTTTTTTTTTTTTTTAAGTAGTC
>NW_020451081.1:266849-267879 GCF_003343035.1 Apteryx rowi
GGGGAAGAGAGGGCACACAACAACCCCACAACAGACAAGATGCCCTGAGAATACAGACATATAATTTATTTTGCCTATAGAAAGGCCTATACTTACTCAGAGACCTACATTTTCTTTCAAGTTTTTTTGAGAGGTCAATACTAACTCCCCTAAGGTACCAATTTCATGGCAGCTCAGCAGCAGCATATCAAAACAAAGATCGCTTATTAACAATTTAATGTTTTAAGGGTGAAGGCAGAGGAACAACTTTGCTGTGAGGTAAACAAACACGAGGCTTTCCATCGTATCAGCTCTCTTTGGTAGTGCATGTTTGCACATACTCACTCCGTGGTAAATGCACGGTTCTTTGCCCTTTACATTTACACAGAATTCACTTTCAGAGCTGGTCAGAGTAGTAAGGAAACCAAATTTTCCAAGAATTTGTTCAGCCTAAGTTGCTCCATGTAAAGCATCTCAAAGCTGACAAGCCCATAAGACAGCCAATAGACACTTTGAATGAAAGTCTGTCAAAATACAGGACACCCAGCAATGATCAGCCATGGCACAGTAGTCTGATGCCCAATATAAACTTATTGCATGTAAGKAATGGTCTATGTACAAACATAGAGCTCTATGATAACATGCACAGGACACTTGCATCACAGAAAGAATCTAAACTGTTGTGCACTAAAATGATTCAGAAAAAAAAAATCACCTTAGACCACAGAATCACAGAATGGTTGAGGCTGGAAGGGACCTCTGGAGGTCATCTAGTCCAATCCCCCTGCTCAAGCAGGGTCACCTAGAACACACTGCCCAGGACCATTTCTAGATGACTTTTAAATACCTCCAAGGAAGGAGACTCCACAACCTGAGTAACCTGTTTCACTGCTCAGTCATCCTCACAGTGAAGAAGTTTTTCCTCATGTTCAGATGGAATTTCAGTTTGTGCCTGTTGCCTATCACTGTCCTATCACTGGGCACCACTGAAGAGTCTGGGCACATCCTCTTGACACTCTCCCTGAAGATATTTGTATACATTAATAAGATC
>NW_020451081.1:274164-356912 GCF_003343035.1 Apteryx rowi
GGCCTCACCAGGGCTGAGTAGAGGGGCAGGATCACCTCCCTCAACCTGCTGGCAGCACTCTTCCTAATGCACCCCAGGATACCATTGGCCATCTTGGTCACAAGGGCACATTGCTGCCTCATGGTCAACTTGTCCACCAGCACTCCAAGGTCCTTCTCTGCAGAGCTGCTTTCCAGCAGGTCAGCCCCCAACCTGTCCTGGCTTATTCCTCTCTAGGTGAGGGACCCTGCACTTCCCTTTGTTGAACTTCATGAGGTTCCTCTCTGCCCACCTCTCCAGCCTGTCCAGGTCTCTCTGAATGGCAGCACAGCCCTCTGGTATATCAGCCACTCCTCCCAGTTTTGTATCATCAGCAAACTTGCTGAGGGTGCACTCTGTCCCTTCATCCAGGTCATTGACGAATAAGTTAAATAATATTGGACCCAGTATTGACCCCTGGGGGACACCGCTAGCTACAGGCCTCCAACTAGACTTTGAGTCACTGAGCACAACCCTCTGTGCTCTGCCCACCTCACTGTCCACTCATCTAGCCTGCATTTCCTCAGCTTGCCTATAAGGATGTTATGGGAGACAGTGTCAAAAGCCTTGCTGAAGTCAAGACAGACAACAGCCACTGCTCTCTCCTCATCTACCCAGCCAGTCATTCCATCAGAGAACGCTATCAAATTGGCCTTTGTGAATCCATGCTGACTACTCCCGATCACCTTGTTATCCTTAACATGCTTAGAGAYGGCATCCAGGATGAGCWGYTCCATCACSTTTCCAGGGATGGAGGTGAGGCTGACTGGCCCGTAGTTTCCTGGGTCCTCCTTTCTGAAGACTGGAGTGACATTAGCTTTCTTCCAGTCCTCAGGCACCTCTCCTGATCACCATGACCTTTCAAAGATGATCGAGAGTGGCCTAGAAATGACGTCCACCAGCCCTCTCGGCATTCCTGGGTGCATCCCATCAGGGTCCATGGASTTGTAGATGGCAGGTTTACTTAATCTCTAACCCAATCCTCCTCRGCYAAGGGAAAGTCTTCCCTTCTCCAGACTTTCTCTCTTGCCTCCAGGGTCTGGGATTCCTGAGGGCTAGTCTTAGCAGTAAAGACTGAAGCAAAGAAGGCATTCAGTAACTCTGCCTTCTCTGCATCMTTCATCACCAGGACCCCGTCCCATTCAGTAGCAGGCCCATATTCTCCCCAGGATTCCTTTTGATTCCTTGACATCCCTTGCCAGATTCAATTCCAAATGGGCCTTGACCTTCCAAGCTGCATCCCTGCATACTCTGACAATGTTCCTATAATGCTCCCMAGTKGCCTGTCCCYSYTTCCACTTTCTGTAKACTTCCTTCTTCTGSTTGAGTTTTGCCAGGAGCTCCTTGCTCATCCATGCAGGTCTCCTACCTCCTTTGCTTGACTTCCTACTCATAGGGATGCACCGCTCTTGAGCCTGGAGGAAGTGATGCTTGAATATTAACCAGCTCTCTTGGACCCCCCTTCCTTCTAGGGCCCTAACCCATGGGATTCCTCCAAGTAGGTCCCTCAAGAGGCCAAAGTTTGCTCTCCTGAAGTCCAGGCTTGCGATCCTACTTAGTGCCCTGCCTCCTCCTCRCAGGATCCTGAATTCCACCATCTCATGGTCACTGCAGCCAAGGCTGCCCCCGACCTTCACATCTCCAACCAGTCCTTCTTTGTTTGTTAGTACGAGGTCCAGCAGCACACCTCTCCTTGTTGGCTCCTCCACCACCTGTGTCAAGAAGTTGTCACCAATGCTCTGCAGGAACCTCCGGGACTGTTTATGCCTAGCTATGTTATCTGCTGGAAAGACATCAGGGTGGTTGAAGTCCCCCATGAGAACCAGGGCCTGTGATTGTGAAGCTACTTCCAGCTGTCTGTAGAAGGCCTCATCAACTTCCTCTTCCTGATCAGGTGGCCTATAGCAAACACCCACAACAGTGTCACCCATATTAGTYTGCCCCTTAATCCTTACTCATAAGCTTTCAGTCAGCCCACTGTCAACTAGGCAGAGCTCAACACATTCTAGTTGCTCTCTCACATAAAGGGCAACTCCCCCTCCTCACCTTCCTGGTCTGTCCTTCCTAAAGAGCCTGTATCCATCTATTGYAGCATTCCAGTTATGTGAGCTACCCCACCATGTCTCCAATCGCAGTGAGATCATAGACCTGCGACTGCACACAGATCTCCCATTCCTTCTGTTTATTCCCCATGCCGCGTGTGTTTGTGTACAGGCACTTCAGGCAGAGTTATCCCAGCATGYTGATTTCCCAGAAGGGCTGCAAGATGTTTCCCCAGTCTTGTCTTGTAGGCACTCACTCCCTTAGCTGCATGCAATTGCTTGAGGTATCTCCAGCTGAGCCCTGTTTTGCCGACTGCATTGTCGCGACAACTCTCCCATTCCTCCATCTTTCCTGGTTGGCCAGCGTGTTGGCAAAGATGTGTTTAGTGAGCTAGGTCCCATCTCTCCCAATCAGTTGGGAATGCTCAGACAGGGTCCCAGGGTCCCAAMCAAAGTCCTGTTGCTGACACCAGCTGTKCAGCCAGTTGTTTACTTGAAGTATCCATCTGTTTCCCCTCCCATCCTTCCCTCTCACTGGCAGGATCAAGGAGAAAATGACCTGGACCCCCACACCCCTGACCACTGTCCCCAGGGCTTTGYAATTCCATTTGATATTTTCCAAGTTGCCCTTTTGCCAGTATCGTCGGTGCCCACACSGAAGAGCAGCAGGGGGCAAGAGTCAGATGGGTGGACAAGCTTTGGCAGTCTTTCCATGACATCTCAGATCTGAGCCCCTGTCAGGCAGCAAACCTCTCTAGACAAGAGGTCAGGTCACCAGATGGGTGCTTTTGTCCCCTGCAGCAGGGAGTCACCCACTGCAATCACTCTCTGCTTCTTCCAGGTGTTCCCATGTGGCACAGGTTCCTTCGGCCCAGTTGCTTCTCTTGAAGCCATGCTCAGCTCCTCCTCAGCTTGGAGGGCACTGAACCTGTTCATCAACTGCAAGTCTTCAGGAGGAGCAAGAGCCTTTCTCCTCATATGAGAAGTGACCAGCTTCCAGCCTTTGTCTTCTACAGATTTATGACTAACTGTTCCACAKGGCACAGAGTCCACATGCATCTCCACTGCTGTGGGGGGTTGAGACTCTTGAAGCTGTAGGGTCTCTGAGAATATCCTATCTCACACTCATCTTCAAATGCTACACAGCCTGCTTACTTCCTCCCCTAACTCCTTTGACACCACTCATCAACAACAGCACACCTTCTGCAGAAGAGTTGACTGTCAGCCCCAGCCTCACTGAGAGGCTCCAGGCACTTCCCACAGCCTGAGACCTCCAGAGCTGCATCTGTTGTCAGAAGGTCTGTCTGCGTGGAAGTCTCTGACACGGCAGACACAGCGACTCCCAACAGCTACTGGGGAATGCGCTCTGCAGAGTGTCATAACCATATCTGAGGAAGAATACACCACTACGACTGGAGATGAAGACCCCTTTGCTGCGCAAACTGCTGCATCTGGGAGCGAACATAGTCACAGCCACCTATGTAACTGACTCTTTCAACTGTATTGTTTCAATAATTAAATTGAAATTTGTAACAATTCTTTGTAAAACACAATAAGCAGGAAAACAAAATTTTCCATTTGCCCGATTTGCATCAGAACTATGAACTAGAAACACTGCTTTTCTAGTAACTCTATTTCTCGCAGTCTCTTAAATCTTTTAAATGCTTTCTGCATTACAATGCATCACTGAAGACCTCATCCATCTTCTTCATAAACTGTTTCCCTACTGGTAAGGGGAAAGATTTTCAGGGAAGAGGCCTTTCTGCATCATGTCTCATCAACCAGGTTGCATCAAGAGCTTACAATCAGATTTGACATGCTAGTCTCTTCATGGTCTAATGGAACACYAGCATGGTCTAATTGGAGAGCAAGATCTTCAGCTATTTAACTTTTCCTTGAGAGACTTTACAAACTCCTTCAAAAAATCACAATTCAAATCCAAAATATACCACTAGAGAGGTGGCTTGACAGCCATACAACTATTGGAAAACTCTTCAGAAGAAAATTCCTCAGACTCAGAAGGGAACAACTTTTTGAAGATTATGCAGTCTTCTCCAAGTCCCACAGCTTCCTCCCAGAAGCCATATAAATATCATACGCAATTTAGCTACATGCCCTTCCACTAGTATAAAAGTGCCTTTTATGTCACCCAAACTTAGAAACAGAGAACACTTTAAATCCCTCAAACCTAATTTTCCTAAATAGAGAAAAACCTGAAGGGTTGAAAGAAAACAAGAACTGTAATGAGCCATGAAATCAAATCAAAGCTGTGGAGGGAGAGGTGCAGGCAGGAAGTCTACTATTGTAACTACTTAAAATACCTTTGCACAAACAGCTGCAAAAATGAGGAAGATCAGTAGATGTTAACTAGTTCACGTGATTAAAAAAAGAACAGAAGCAACAGATAACTTACCAAGACAAAACCTTTAGTCCAGGATATACAGGAGAAAAGAAAAATATATCTCAGGCTCCTTAAATGACAAAGTTTTTTCCGTAAGTTCACTGTTCACTGCAATAAAACCCATGAGGAAGTATTCCAAAAAACTTTTTCAGCTCTCATTCTTACCTAAAGGTCCAACAGGTTTGTATTTAAAGCGCCCTTGCCTGTAGGCTGTTTCAACCGCTTCAAGAAATGATGGCACATGTGGTCCAAATCTTTTCAAGGTATTTGTTTTACTRTCTTTCAGCTCTCTCAATTGTTTCAGCTTGGCATCCAGTGCTTGTTTCACATCATGTTCTTCTTTCCTAAGAGAAGAGGGTTTTTTTCAGTATCAACAGCTTATGATGCCTTAATTTAATAGAAATGATTACAGATAAAGTCTGTTTTCAGATACTCTACTAATAAGACAGTGCATCAAGACCTTCTCAATACTTCAATGTACAGCTAGATATAGACCTGCAACAATATTTTAGAGCTTCAGGAAATGCGAGACAAAGGAAAGCAAGAAGAAACTGACTACTCTGCAACAGTTTTACAAGATTTTGCTTCTTTACCATGTTGAAAGGTACAAAGGGAAGCAGTACAACAGAGGTAAGAATGCCAAAGGAGATGAGAAGAAAGGTTTCCAAAAATATCAGAAAGTAAAAAATACTAACACTATTCACCTGGCGAAAAACCCAATTAAGTCAAAAAGCCCAACAGCAAGACAGACTGTTCTAACATGAATTATGTTTTACGGATAAAGACACTTAACACGTTAAAAATTTATGACATGGATATCACCGTGTATACAACATTGTACTATATAGACATAAAATGACAGAAATACATAAGATATCAGAGTTTAGGTAATGCAAATGGAAATTGTATTTGTTTCTATTTACATACTTCAATTTCAATGTCTTCCAGGAAGGTCTTCAACAGAACACAAAAAGAAACTATTTTGGTTCTGATAATTAAAAGATGTTTGAAATAAAACATCAAGTGCAATAAGCTGCTATTCTCAAATCTCATGAGACAATAATGACAATATCATCACAACCACCTCCAGAAACCATTCTTTAAATTCAGGTTTCCAAATCAAAGCAGAAGAATGCTTTGCTTTTCCAGTTCAGCTRTGGGCTAATTAAACACAAAAGTAAGTGGTTTGAAGTCTCGAAATTTGAATTTAGCTATGGATACAATTGTTATCCCTAAGAGCATGTAATTCCTTATTCCATGTTACATATTTTGTGATGTTGTATCCAAATATACTAGTGTATTAAATAAGATGAAAAAATTTAAATGATAGTTTTTCTGTGGGTAAGAGAAGGGACAGATGGTAGGAAGAAGAAAAGAAGGACATTAAACTTGACGATCTGGATTTATAATCAGGCTTTAAATTAATGAAACGAGCTTTATTATTTTCTAAACGTTTYTAAATTCAGCCATGCTCTGCCAAAGACAAAGGTTTAGAAAGTCCTAAGACACACTAGAAAAAAAAAAAAAAAAATCTATATATAGAAACTGAAGCCTAATACCTCAGGGAATGCAAGGAAATGCATATATATTCAAAAATGTAAGCTACCTCAGTGTAGTCTGTTCTTCCTTGTACTTGTATATGGCCTGCTGAAACTGATCCATCTGTTGACCAATCATTATTTCTTGATCATGGAATGCCTTTAAATGCTCTCTTAACTGTGCAATTTTTCTTTGTCTTTCCAACTTTTCAGGCTCTGAAACCTGATTAGCACTAGAACAGATCACACTTCAGTAATTTAAAACCAAACTGATGACTTATGAGAACTTTGTTTTAGAAATTGTATCACATAAGAAGATCTATGCATCAGAAAACTATATTTAAGATTCAGTGCATTTACAAGATCTATACAACATAAACCCTACTGCACCCTACTGCTCTTTTTTATTTGTAATCACACATAGCTCTCCCAGTTTAACATTCCTATTAYATTTGGGTTGAGGAATACTTGTTCTATAACACCACTGAAGTTAGAAAATGTATACTATCACCAAATTAAAGAAAAGCTTTTTTTTTCCCTGCCCCATTACCTCATCGCTCTCTGGTCAAAATCTTGGTAAGCAAAGAAACAGGGCCAGAGATATTTAAATATTTGACTAGACCCCACTAAAGATTAAATAAGTATCTTCTGTTACTGCACAAGTATTGTCAAATTTTCTTATTAATCAGAAGAGCTCACTTCCTGCCTACCTATACCTAAATAAATATGCACAAGAATCACTGTATCTGTATTTACCTATTTTTCAGTTCTTCAATTCGTTTACGTAGCTGTTCATCATCTCTTCCCAGACGTTTTAACTCAGTTCTGAAACGATTATAAAGGGCCTATGAAGGAAGTCGGACATATTAGTTTAACAGAAACAAGAATTATTTCAGAAAAGAACTGACATAACTGCAATTTTGAGGAAATAATTACTGAACTGTATCTGAACAACAATTTCCTAYATTTAAGGAAAACAGAACTTGAATTTCAAATTAACTGTATTACTTGTTCCTTTTCCAATTCTTGAATCATTTACGTTGGCCTAAGCTGTCCGTTGCTTAACACCTGTGTAAAGATATAAATCCTATGGCCCCAAACAGAAGCTACTTGCAACTCAAGCAGAAAGCTGCATCTGTTTTGAATTGCATTGAACTGCACGACGCATTCAGGAATCCTAGACACAGATGCAAAAAATGCAATATGAACAGAGCATGGACAGGATTAAGGCTTTAAATCAGTACAGTCTTCAACAGTTCTTTTGCTTACCTCAGCTTCATTGAATGCTTTTCTCCCTGCCTGCACATCAGCTTTTGAAGAAATACACTGAGGATGTAGGGCTTGTGCTTCTTCACTTATCATTACTAACTTGTCTTGTATCGCTTTGTACTTTTCTTCTGCTTCATTTACTTTTACCTTTATAGCAAAAGGATAAAAAATTACAAGTAGCAATGAAGGAAAATTTTCTCCAAACTTCTTAATGCTATAGATAATTTTGAATGATAGCTTTCTATCTGCTGACATCTCTCACTTTTGATGTGAAACCAGTATCTGGACAATGTTCATTTAATGTCCTTAACAGACATGTTTTCACAATAAAGTAGAATCACCTCAATTATAGCACAAATAACTTTATATATTTATTTATATGTATGTATATATGCACACACACACACACACACACACACTTCAGTGAGAAATGAGTACCTTCCTTTGGAAAGGGAGTTCTAATAGACCAACAAATTAGTATTTCTTTGCAAAAAGCACATTTCTTATGTGAATATGAATGTTTAGCAAAATTAATCTTTCTTAGTGCATCCAGAAAACTTAGTATCATCAGAAGAGTCAATTTATTTCCAGACGTTTCCTGGAATCAGATACTGATCTTTTCTGTGGGCAATGACATCCAAAGCYGCCTATGGAGCAGATTTCTGAAAACGCATTAATGTTACAGAAATAGGTGTTGCATAAGTACTCTCAACAATAAAAACTAAAAGAAATGTTTTAAATGTCCATTCACTGGTATATGAAATACTAGCCACCTCAAACTCCCAGTCAACACAAAATAACCCTTACATGAGTCAGAAGTATCAGCACGATAACCACACAGACACACACCCCTCCTAAACAATACAAAACAAAACACCCTAATATTATTCTCCAAGGAAATATAAAATGCAAGTGTTACTATTAAGTTTTAAATGACTAAAGAAGTGTTTAAAAGCTAACCACTAATATTTATAATGTTTTTTAGGTTGCAGCAGCTTGYGAAAAAGCTGAGAAGGCCAGTATCAACAGCTTACACACAAAAGGAGTTTTAAATATTATTTTATTCTTGAAGCAAAGAACCAAAACTAAATTAAAATAGGTTTAAAATATATATGTACCTGACATTCTTCTAGCTTCTGAACAAACTTTTCTGTACGTTCTTCTTCAACTCTGATGCATTCTTTGATTGGCTGTATTTCTCTTTCCATTTCACTCACCTAAGCATAAGCATTTATGAGCGTACATCAGAATGTCCACAACAGATAAATAACAATTTAAATGGGTTTCATATTAGGAAACAAGTTTACCACTGCCCATGCCATTTTATGTCTCAGATCTTCAAGATGATTTCGCATTTCATTCACAAACCCAATGCTTTTGTAACGTTCCTTTTTTTCACAATAATGAAGCTTAAGTTCTCGTAGACGCTAACAAAAAAAACCAAAAGGTTCAACTGTGAGCGCATAAAGCTGTGATACAATACAAAATTTCAGAAAGATTTACTTTTTGAAGCCTAATGTCACTGAAATCCAACCAGAACCAAACTATGCATGTTAACTATTATTCATTCAGTGCTCAGCCCTGCACTAGTTAATACTGAAACTGAAACATACCTCTACTCCTTGCTCTATCTGAAGACGTGTATTTTCTTTTGTTTTCATAATATATGAATAATCTTCTTTCATTTGTTCCAGCTGAGTTGCCTTCATAAAAAACTGAAAAGGAGCAGAGATGCAGATGTCAGATTCTGCAGCTTATCTAGATGAACCATAATTAAAAACAATAGAAAGACCACTCATCTCAATCTCTATGTATACTAAATGATATCCAAAGTACAATAACTGGTGGAATATCTCTGAATGATGAACTAACTTAGCAGTGTCTTAAGTATAAGAATTTAGCAATCTCTTTAGACAAAAGGGACTTTAAAAAATTCTTTTTAGAAGTACCTGGATGCCTGTTATAATCAGATAATTAAAATGAAGGATTCTGTTGTGKTTTTTTTTCCTCCAAATGCCTCTTCCTAAAATTTGAAACCAAGTATTTTGACTTCAATTAATTTTTTTGATTGTTAAGTTTCATTTTTAAAAAAATGACTGAAACAAACTGACTAGTTTTAAAAATTGTATTTTAATACTTAATCAAAACATCAAATGATTTTTCTTACCTTGTACTTGTCACCTTCATTTTTAGATTGTAAGAAGTGTTTACTCATCTCTTGGGTTAAAACAGACACAGGATTGTCTACCTATAAGAGTAAAATACTTGCTTTCCATTTTAGGAAAAAAAAAAAAAGTGTTTTCACTTAATTTATGAAAGTCAGCAAACCACCTCCCTGTTCCTTGCCCAGCAAGTAAGTAATAAGCAGAGAGAAAGAGATCTAGAAATTAAGCATTCCACTTATTTTTTAAACTCTATCAAGTATGAACTTGAATCACACAAGGACAAACTAAGAAACTATTTTCAGGAGGATAACTGACTTCTAGAAAGAAAGGGCCTGCCTTGTTCATTTACTTTTAATAAGACCGCARTTAGGAATTTTGTCCAATGTTGTTTAATTTCTCTCTATAAAATTGATCAAAGTATTAYATTCAATTCAATTAATTGCCCAATATATTCTTATGGAAATTTGCACAAAATAAAATTCAGAATTTACTACTAGAAGTTGATATTATTTGATTTGCTGAATATATTGAGTATTTCCTAGCTTTATGTGCACTACCTGATCTTTTCTAAATCACTTAAGCAGAAAAAAAAAAAAAAAAAAAAAAAACAACACCTTAAACTTCTCTAACATCGAAAATTGGCAAGGTGAGAATGAGCAGGGGAAAAAAAAAAAAGCGCCAGGCATGAAAGAAATCTAAGTAAGCCAAGACTTTCATTAACAAGGTAGATAACCTGTGAGCTATGAGTCTAACACTTATGTATTGGGACAGAGCCATATTCTGCACTAAGTGAGTTGAATTAAATTAAAATTTTCTTTTGCCATTGGGTGTGATCACAAAAGAATTAATACTAAAGAGGTGAGCTTCCCTCATTTAACAAAATGGAGCATTGCTTTTTATTTAAAGAATGYCTTAAATTTCACAGAATTCAATCACTGTAACAGTTACCTGTATATTAAAATGATCCAGTATTGCTATAAGTTCCTCTTTCTTTGAAGAAATTAAGGTCCCTAATAGTAAAAAAGAGAAAGAAGAAAAAAAAAATACCAATAGGTCCAAAGTAAAAGCACATACAAAATCCCAACCTTCTGTTCAACTTAGTGCCTCTTAAAGTAAAAATGAGATTTTTTTTTTTAAGCACTGTTTCTGTCTTAAGCTAGAAACACCATTTCATATATTTCCAGTATCATACTTGCATTTGCTTAGAAAGATTAATTAAAAATTACTATTTGCCTCTTAAATCCTCTTCTGTCAGAATGTAGGTAAATCAGCAAATTCACCAAAAATTCAAAGACTAGTAACTATGTTCAGTCTCATCACACAAGCAGATAAACATAAAGCAAAATACTGTATGACCTCACATCATGCAGAACCTGATGCAACTGCTTAAGAATATGTTAGCATGTCACAAACTAAGGTAAATGCAAAAAAGTTGGCCTTAATAAGAGAAACATCACCCTTTACTAGCATCAAAGCAATTAAAGCAATAAAAACATTTTAAGAGCTTTTAAAACTGAGAGCAAAACAAAACTATCACTAACCTGATTTGCTTTTCAGTCTGTAACTTCTGCTTCCATCGAGATTAATGTGCTGATTCACAATAATAGAGTCACCATATACTTCGGGTTTAAATGCGTCTCTACCCTGGTTTTGCAATGTTATTGAAATATCTGCAGAACTAAAGAATTCAGATAACTGATATTAATTTGAAAACCAGGAATTCAAAACATTCCAACTTTCCACAAAAATTTCCCAAGTCTTGTTTAGGTTACAAATGAAAGTCAGTCATGATTCAAGTCAAATCAAGATATGCTGAYGCTGTTTGAATCAAATCAGCATCAAATACGCATGACCAGACAAACTGCCGTACACTGGGCTGTTTGCTCCTTTTATGCTCCAAATAGATCATTAGCTGAAAGCAAATAGCTGTGAAAGCAGGAAGCAGAACACAGAACTCCCTCCTTCCCATCTGACTGCCCTCATCTTTAGGTTGCAGAACCTAGTTCCCTCTTGCTTTTTTTGTCTCCAGCCTTCAGTTTCTTCAGTAAACAGCTGCTTACCTTCTACAGGCATCCCTAACCAGATCCATAGCTCGCTGGTTAAGACATTATTACAGAAAAGATCGGATGTGGTTTGAATTCTGAATTAACCAAAAAATTGATCAGTTAATCTGAAAAACATAGTCAAACTTAAGACTGAAAAAGCTTTACTTACGACTCTCCATCTTTTACGAACACTTTTAAAGAGGAACCTCTATTAGTTGTAGTGGCTTTTCCACCAAGTCCAACAATAAGAGCAGTTAATACAGAACTCTTTCCACCTGTAAGGAGAAGTGCTGAAGTTGTTTAAAAAGAAATTTTTATAGCTCTTTTTATCCAGTTCACTCATGTTTTAGATTTTCAGATGTTTGATTGCTTATGTATTCAGCACTTAAATTCTAACTTTTGTCTTTACTGGACAGATGCATAAAGTAGCAATGGTTCCAGTTCTAGGAAAAACAGGTGTTTCCAAGGTTCTCTCCCCCAAAAAACACACTGAGCCAAAAGCAACATTCAAACTTTTGTTATTTCTCCTCAGTGACTTGGGTTCAAAGAGATGATCTAACTCAGGAGGAAAGATTCCCCTCTCCCTGCCTAGACCAAACAGAAAACATTTGTACAATTAAAGAAATCAAACTCACATTACCATTAAAAACTTCCAGATATTTATTTAAAGCTCTCAACTTTTACATTTAATAAAGTATAAATCTATGCATGATTTAGCTACGAAAAAAAGTGCATTGAGTTTTGCAAGTCTCTGTATTTAAGACCTAAGTTTTTGAACAGCTTGGAACTACTGAGATAGACCTGTGCTTACTGATTCCAAAATTGAATCAATCCCCATTCCTAAAAGATACAGAGATGAGACAGCTATTCATTTTGAAGAAAAAATTAGATGTTTTAAGTTATTAACAAAGTGTTCTTTGATAGAGAAATGATGCAATTAATACTTACTTCCATTGTTTCCAACCACAAAATTGAGATTTGATCCAAACTGAAAAGGCCCCAACATCGAATGGCACATAAAGTTCTTCAGCTGGATACTTTCAATTATCCCAACTTCCCCTACAGTCTAAAGAATTACCTATTAAATTTGGTGCTTATGTGTGCATTTTAATTAAATACAGTTTATTTATTTTAGATATACAATTATGTAATAAAACAAGATCAAAACAGTTACCAAGGCTGATCACTCATCAGTAGTAACCTTCTGTTCCCCCCACAACTAGCTTATCATTAGTAAGTATACATGATTAAGATTATAGATTCTGCACTGTTATTTATATCACTCAAGTAACAAAGTAGTCTTTTAAAGATGCTCTTTATTTATTGATCTATTTGTGACAATTTCTAGGACAGGTTAAGAAGAAGGAAATAAAACTAGAAGTTGAAGGGACAACCCACTGGAAAAACAGTGAGGTATTGTTTTGACAGAAAATTTGAGTTCCATCTCCAGAGCTTTAGAAAAAGCAGTGTTTTCTAGGAAAGCAATGCTCTCAGGAGGAATAAAAAAAACCAGTGACACAGCATGTCTGCTGTTCAAGAAAACAAAGTTAGGGATAATGCCTCCAAGTATCAAAGACCAGCTATAGTGTCTTACAACATGTAGCATAGTATTTGCATGCTCAAAAACTATTTTAATAATTCTAATCATCAAGTTAGAATTCAACTATTACAGAAAAACAGAAGAAATAGTATTCCTCTGTTTTGTTTTAAGGTTTCATTTATATCAAGATATAGGTTTCAAACATTAAAATTTATTACAAACATTTGAAAACATTACCTTCGCAAAACAAGCAAGTAACTAGTGCTTCTTTTAGTAATTTACTTCTTTTCCAAATATTTGCTCTGCTTTTACCACAACTCTAAACCAAACGTTAAAATTCTATCAATAAATTTTTTCCTTTATTTGGTTGATTACTTATTTTGATTACTTTAACTTCAGTAGTATGCATTCTGTAAAATCAGAATGCTGTTGTTTTATGATCAACTGCTGTAGTTATACAATCCAAAAGAAATAAATGTCCTTGTTTCAAAGGTAAGAATGGATGCCTACAAAAGTCCTCATCACAGACACGTTACCACTAGCTTTTTTTGTATTGTTCTCATTGAGTCCTACAGGCAAAACATTCATTTCAATGTCAACCAAAATCAGAGACCATTGTTTTTATACCAACTTTTTCTGGTATCTTATTTTCTTCCAGACTTTTTAAACAGCTTACCAATGGCGAAGAGAAATTACTATCAACCAACAGCTGTGATTTTTCTTCTTCATTAGACTCATCATTAGGTTCACCCGTGTATTCCTGTCTCCGTCTTTTGTGGGACCCAGGCTGTGAAACACTTTCCTCTTTCCTCTTACCCATGAGTACTGAAGAGAGAAGAAAAAAAAAAAAGTATGGTAGACAYAGATACACATTTATTTAACACTGCAAAAGAAATATTAAGGATCACAGCAAATGCTGCAACAAACTGAAACACTTTATTTTTCGGAATTGAAATCTGAGTGAATAAGCTTAAAATTACAGCAAAAGACAGACAACTTCATTACTCTATCCAGATGAAGTTGTTTGTTGATTAACAAGGAAATTAAATGTGATTCTATTTTCCTTGTAACATTAGACTTCATGATATTTGCTAGACTTGCTGTTGGTTAGTATTGGAGTTCAAGCTTAAGTTGTAAAAACAACAGAATCACTGAATGGCTGAGGTTGGAAGGAACCTCTGGAGATCGTCTTGTCCAGCCACCCTGCTCAAGCAGAGTCACCTAGAGCATGTTGCCCAGGACCATGTCCAGAYGGCTTTTGAGTATCTCCAAAGATGGAGACTTTGCAGCCTCTCTGGGCAACCTGTTCCTGTGCTCAGTCACCCTCACAGTAAAAAATTTTTTTTCCTTAGATTCAGATGGAACTTCCTGTGTTTCAGTTTGTGCCTTGCTGCCTCTTGTCACCAGGCATCACYGAAAAAAGAGTCTGGCTCCATCCTCTAGTATAAGTGCTGATTCATTTTTAATCAGAATGATTTGTACAGACAAAAAGAAAATATTAATTATATGAATTTAAGAAATGCCTAGAAAATGAATACGCAGAATCAATTAAAGTAGAATAAAGGAAAATTTAGGTTCACCGTATTCCTGTGCTGCTTCTGCACACCACCAACCTGCTTCTGCAAGACCATGTAATTTGATCAAGGTAAACAAGATGCTTTTATTTTACTAATAAGGGATAACAATTAACAGTATTAACAATTTTGCACATCCAGAGTTGATAACACATGCCACAGTCTGAGACTGCATCGACAGTGTGGAAACTAAACAAGCCTGGATACCAAAGCACTTCTAGTCACAGATATATTTAATGTTAACAAGCAACTTGACTTCCCTGTCCTGTGGGAGAGACAGCAGAGTCCAGGAGAGAAGCCAACTGGGTCAACGTAACAGTTCCTTACACAACCTCCCTGTCCTGCAGGGGAGGTGATGAGGTCCAGGAGAGAATCGGACCAGGAGAGAGTTGCAGGGGGTCAGTATAGCTGTTCTAGCTGTGCAGCGCACAGTTCTGGGGCAGGGCCATGGGGTCCTCTCCGTTAGAGCCCTCAGGCACTCCTGGAGCCCCTCCGGGTCTTCCTCCAGGTGGGGGCTTGTCCAGGCTCTAGCTCCCACAAGGTCTTTGCTGGGTCTCTCCCCACCAGAGCTTCCAGACCCCGGCTGGTTATGGGACTGGGTGCACAATGCCCAATTCCTATTGGCTCAGATTCCCGCAGCACTGACCTGACAATTGGCTGTCGCCAGCACTGGTGACAACCTGCCCCTCCAAGGCTCTGCACACCTTGGCAGCAGCACAGTCATTAACAGGTTGGTAATAGGGGAGCAATCCGAGKGTAAGCAAAGTTTAACTTGGCCCAGCCCATGCCAAACTACCACATCACAGCCTTATGGAACATATCAACAAGTGGAAGGCAAGTATTTCCAGTAAATTTAAGATTATTAATTAAAAGAATCTCAATCAAATAAAGACTGTCAAATTACAGCTTTAGTAACAAAAAACACTTTAAACTAGCACTGCAACCAAGAAAAGCATTCTCTCYTGTCTCTGCCTGTTCTGTTCCTATCTCATCCCCTTGAGCTCAAACACTTCTTTATGCAGCAAAATAAGCTGACTCAAGGCACTGATTCTACTGAAAACTCATACAGAAAGAAAACATTTTTTCCCCCCAATTTGTCTGTTTTCTTAACTGAGATCAGTTCCCCAACTCAGTTCACCATGCAGATCTGCATGTTCGGCCAACGTGGAGAAAGCGTTTGAGCAGCATTTCACTTTCACTTTTGCCAGTTGAATGTGTTTTTTCAAACTAGTCTGATTTCAGCAGACAAAAGGTCAGAAAGCTCATACTAACAAGCATTGCATACAAAAGCATTTATTGTATCAGACACAATAGATATTAAAGTGTGTTACATAACTGCAAATGGTATTTAATTTGTATTCTAGATGTTGTGTTATGAAAAACAGCATCTAATATTTCCCTCATTAATTCTTTAATGCAACATGAGAAAGATTTAAAAAAAAATCAACTTTCCATTAAATGCAATGAACAAACGTCAAAGCAAAGATAAAAATGTAATAAACTTTCCATCTGACCTTCTTGCAATAATTCTGTATAGCAGGGATTTCAAAATAAATTACTATTATGTTCATTAAATATTAAAATGGAAATATCAAATTTCCTGTAATGTTGTGCAGTTTAACATGATAAACAAATGTACAAGCAGATGCATTTCACCATTTAGTTACCTTTTTGTTATGCTACTTTCAGTTTCCTACATAAACACGTCTTTTTTTAAATTACTCGGATCAGGAAAGAGTCACTTGTATGCTCTTGGAATTTATTCATCGCACAAACATGAAGACGGGCATCCATTCAATCTGCTGTTACAACTGAAATCTCTCTCTAAAAGGAAGGAAAAATGCAAGATTTAAGTGCTCTAATTACTAAGGTCCGAACTAAAGATCAGGATTATGACTTCCACTCCCAAAACTTTTGCACCAATATATCCCCAAAAATTTTCTTCACAAAGATTTTAACTGCAGTAGTAAATTTCACAGTTTCAGCACCGCTTATTATGACTTAAACAACAATTTGGAAATCGCTATTGCAGACAGAGAAAAAGCAGCAGGTCTGACCTATCTGAATGTCATTAAAATGTGGAAGTATCATACATGAAATTATTCATTAAACTAGCAAAGATAAAGATTAAAGTATTTTAAGATATGTAATGGACTAATGGGAAGTCAACAACATTTACTATTGAAACTTTTAATAGAACTTTGTTTAAAGGATCAGACTTCATATTTAATATCTGAAGTTTATATTGTAACATAAAGTAGAACCATGTTAATGGAGACTTGTCATGACAAAGTTAGGAACATAATATAAATGAGAATCTGACTGTCATTCAGCAAGACAAAAATAAGTGTTGATTTAACAGAAAAATGAACTTTATTAGCATAGAATGAAAGAATATGTAATTAGAAATAAAGATTGCAGCTATAAATTGGGAACAAATAAGGACAAAACAGATACAGTAATGAAAAACATCACAAGATTACTACAAGATATTACAAGTAGTTGTTATCCATGTTGTGGGGGCACCAAAAAAAAAAAAAAAGCAATCCCAATATGTATCACGTAACACAGTATACAAGTATTAGGACTATTACACACTATAGTAAAAAAGTATTTACAGTATTAAGATCAAAGTACAGGAAAACAGAGGCTGAATCCACTGTAAGGATACTTTATGCACTGTTGTCCACTAATGTTCCAACTTAACCAAYAGCATTTATTTCCAGAGTTTTGATTGCAAGGTAGTTCTACAGCTTCCTTTCCTAGCTGGTCACAGGTGGCCTCATCCAGAGCAGACACAACCAACCTACTGCAACAAAAATCACTTCTTTGGCTTTCTAGCAGCCTTATGTTGGGCCTAGCACTCCTATACGCTATGACCACTTAAACCCCGCCACAACTCACTTTAAGCACTCTGCACCCAGACCAACCATGGTCTGGGGCTTTTGTCCAATTAGCAAAGTAAACACAGATAGATAGAAGACAAAACAGCAGACCTAGGATAGGATGAATGACAAACTATGGGAGGAACTGAGGGTACAGAGTGGGGGAAGGAAACGAAAGCAAGAGTTGTAGTTTTCTGTTGATAGTTCTAAATCTTTAATATCTCATGCATACCTATGAACCAAATATCCCCCTGTGTTTTGGAGGAAGGGAATCACAGCACACCACAGTTGTTTACACAGACACAAAGATACTAATGAATAAATTACAAATGACCTCTTGCAGCTTATAATAATGAAGTAAGCATACATAATTTATTTTATTTAAAACATACATGTTTTAGAGGTTTGAAGTTAGAAGTCTAATTTCTTATACAGCAGTGGAGAGTCACATTTTTAAGGGATATCCAAGTCGGATGTCCAAGTTGAACTATGTAAATCTCCAGCAGTCACACTGATACTCAAACATACTCAGATTATGCATAAAAGTCTATACGCTGAAAAAGCAGGTACTTGATAAGAAGCAACAGAGAACATAGCTCTACCTCCTCTAAGGGAAGGAGCAGAGGAAAGAGCAGAAATTTCCTCCACCCACTCCTCCAGTCCTCCATTTTTCTGTTGCTTGGCCCAAAGCTTTCCCCAGATGACCTGAAAGAAGGCTTTCTTTTCTCCTCCCGGTTTCTAGGCTTTGCCGGTTGACACACCAGACCACAGAAAAGTGACACCGATTCCGTGCTTCTCCCACAACAGCAAGACCAGGGAGGAAGGCACTCCCCATCATCTGCTTCTCCCTCTGCCTTCACAAGGTCTGCTGCCACCGGGCAAAGCCCGAGCCGTTTTCTTTAAGCACACTGGCACCCAGCGACCAAACCCTCGCAGGAGGCGCCGCAGCCATGCTTGGCAGCGAGGGACCCGCGGGGCGGCTCGCCGGGGCTTGCGCTGTTACCGCGCCCCGCACTTGCTCCCGCAAAACCGCCCCAGCGCCCCCACTCTTCCCCCCAAAGGCACCAGTCCCGAGGCGGGCAGGAACGGCTTTAGCAGGGCGCCCTGCTCTCAGCCCGACACGGAGCCTCGCCCCCCTCAGCGCTGCCCTGAGGCGGCTTCCCCTCAGCACCGGCGGGAAGCGCGCAGGTCTGCCGCGGCCCCCCGCCTCCACCCGCCCCGTGCTCCCGAGGGCACGGGCACGCACCAGCCCCCGCAGCGCCGGCCGCCAGGCCCCGCACGGCCCCTTRCCGGCACGGAGCGCAGGGCGCGCCCCCGCCCTACCTCTCCTCAGCGCCGCCGGTCAGGCGGGACTGTTACAACCGMCGGCGATTCAAACCGCTCCGAAGGTTCCGAGCGCGGCGCGGCGCGGCGGCGCCCCGCAGCCCAGCGGCAGCCAGCCGGGCGGGAACGGAAGGGCCCGCCGCGAGGCGGCACTGCGCCTGCGCGCTCCCGCCCTTCCCCCAGAGGGAGCCGCTTCCCTGGCCCCGCCATTTTAGGGGCGGGAGGGCGGAGCTCGGCTGGGGCGGTGCGCGCGGCAAATCCGACCGTTGGGGCTGAGGCGCGCGGTGCGGGTGAGCGCGCCGGGTGCGGCGTTTATTCGAATTTTTCCTCCCTCCCCTGTGCTGTGGGGATCCTAGGAACTTGTGGCTAGGCCAGGCCGCGTCCTGAGGATCTCGGGGTTCATACCGGGTAGGCGAATTCTTGTTAATACGGGGCTAGAGACCGGCCCTCGGACTCGTGGGCAGGAAAGCGAGATTGTTATGGTGTGTGTGGGGGGGTCCCTGTCCGAAATCCGGAGTCGGGTCGTTAGGTTTGTAGGTGTGCGGTAGTTGTCCTGGCTATCCTCTTAGCGGGGTCGGGTAGAGACCCCCAGGAAGCGGTTCATCTCGCTGCCGGAAAGCAGGTCAGGGAAGCGCCTGTTTCTCTCCATACACAGCATTTTGGATCTCTAGTCGGATCCAGGCGGGAATTTTAGATGCTTAGCAGAACGCATAAGCGCTTTGAATTTGTTTTGCTTTCATGAAACTTTTCACTTGTGTTTTCATCTAGGGGAAAAAAAAAAACTTATAGGAAGAGAACCCGACAGCTTTATCTAGGAAACTGTGGAGGAATTTTCAGATGTCCCAGCTGTGGCTGCTGTGCTGCAGGTGCTAGTGGCTACTGGCAAGGCTGTGCGAGGTGCTCGGGTACTGCAGTAGGGACGTTCAGGAGAGTTGTTTGAAAAGCATCATGGGCTTTCTTTTCAAAGGGGATCTGTGTTAGAAATAAAGCGCGTGCTCGGCAGTGTCTGCAAGTTACCTTGGCAGTCAGTGAAAGTGTATCTGTATGAATTAAATTCTGGCTTTGAATGCCTGTGGCATTTGTTTTCAAGTAACTGGCTTACACTAACTGTGTAAAAACGTTTGTAAGTTAAAATGTTCTGTATTAAAGAATGAGTTATCAAATAGAGTTTGGTTGTTGCCCATATGTTCAATGAGTATGGGTTATATCCCATGGCTCAATGAGAAATTGAGAGTTTGGGAGGAGGATGGTTAGCTCTTATTTCTTGTGAATGATCTTATAGCAGCACTGTTGTCTTCAGTGACTTGCAAGCATGTRAAAGAAAATCAGGTCCAGTCTCCCTAGTTTGGAAGTTAACTTCTCTCTAAGAACATTGGAGAACGGGGATGAACAGACAGCCTCAATAAAATCTGAATGAACAGACCACTCCTGTTAAAAGTAGTAGGTCTGTCTGTGAGCAGGATGCAGATCTAAATAACTTACATAATACACTCAAGAAAGAAGGGGGGGGGGAAGATATGATAGGTCTCACATCTAGTGTTGACTTGGGAAAACCTATACTTTGAATACCTTGTGATAAGGAAAAGTTCTGTCCTCAGTAACAGTACCTTAATATCTCATTAAGGAAAATGTTGATGTTGATTTTTCTTTCTTTTTTTTTAGTTCTCAATTTTTTTAAACTATCTTATTTTTAAATCTCTTGTTTTTAATATTACAGGATGTTAAGTATTTCTAGTGTATTTGTCTTACCTGTTAATTAAATACCATCTGACAGTTCATGACAACACTGATAAACCAACTAATACAGAGTTTCCAAAATTCTGTGTGGATAATGTAGGCTGACAGGTACCAAACAATGTCAAAAAGCCATGTTCTCCCCCTCCCACCCTTGTGTGTGTGTGTGTTGCTATGTGTTGTCTTGTTAAAGCCCTTAAAGCTGAATATCATATTTAGCTTTTGAGAGTGTTTGGATGCCCTTTTTAGTCCCCTGCTCTCCCTGCTTTTTTTCCCCAGTCTTCCTATGCTTTATAGATACAAGTTGGAAAAAGTCTGTTAGCAACGGGACTTCTTTGCAATTGTTAGGCACCTTTACTGCAAGAATATAATGACTAGCCATCTTAGATGACTCAGTTTCTCAACTTCCCATTACTAATCTTTTTAACTGTTGTGGTTTTTTTGGTTTGGTTTGAGTGGATTTGGGGGGGGGGGGTGATTGCACAAATAGTGCCATGACCTCTCTTTTATTCCATAGTTGTGTTTGGCTATTTATAGTTGAAGCTCTCCAGAGTTTCCATAGAATATGTGCACTGTTGGTAGCCAGGAATGCTGCATTTCTCAAGATTTAACTTTAATAACTTGTTCTTTACTGCAGTACGTAAGCCTTTCAGAAAAGGAACCCTGATGTGCTACTAAGGAGAATGCTTCTTTTTTCTTTTTCTTTTTTGTCTGTAAAATAGCATGCTGTAATCCAGCTGCAGTGTATTCTCTTCCTTCCCTCTTTATTAAAATACTCCTGTTGCATGCATCTGTGGCATCTGTTTGCCTTAAACTTTTATGAAATCAACAGAAGTATATTCACAACAAAAGCTGTTTTGCATTAAATTAAAATGGAATTTGTTTTTATAGGCTGAACTGGCAACACTTCAGATTTGGTAGCTTATTTCAGGCAGATTCCCATATGAACCTTCTCTAGGGTGTTCTCCCCCCACCCCACCAGAAGTACTTCTTCAACCACTGCTGATATCAGTTAATAAGAAACTTAATGTGAAAGAAATGATCATCCTGCACTTCAAGAAATTGTGCCACTTATTTGCATACTTTAATATAGATCTAGGTAATTCATTTTATGTGCCCAAGACATAATAACAATAAAATCAATACTTTATTTCACTATGCCTTGAATATGCAAAACTAAAACGAGGTTATATTATTAAAGTAATTAAAGGAATCTAGAGAAAAGTGATCTCTGTTGAAAGTAAGTCTTTCCCTGAGAACCAACAGGAAAAAAAAAATCTTGCCGATAAAAACAACCTGCAATTCCTGCAATGGCAGAAACAATGTATATTATTGGATAGCTACATTGTTTTAAAACATTTCTTGAGTACAGAACTTAAAGCATTGTGTAAAGTCAGGCTGCTATTCTCTGTGATGGTGTTAAATGTGGAATGTTCATGAATTTTGCATGGCCATGTTTGCAAGAGGCCACAAGGTGGAATAGTTCCTCATCTGTCCTAGGCAGATCTCAGAGCACAGGAAGCTCATCTGGTCAYGATCTCCCCAAAGAAGGGTTTTTTGTTTCTGCAGCATACAGTGGTTTCAAATTCAGGGTGCAAGAAATGCAGAAACTTCCCAGATTTTATTTGATTTTTATCTTTGAATTTTGAGGGAGAAGAGGGAAAAGTAGAGAAATAATTGCAAGGCAAGCTTTGTACAATGAAACAATGTAGGAATAGATTGGGGGGGGGGACAGGACACAAAAAACATCAGAAAGAAAGCAGGATATATGTTAGAGGCCTTATAGAAGTGCAAGGTGTGAAAGCTAGAAGAATAATGAAAAAGGAAAGAGAAGAAAAAGAAGAAAATCTGATAATGGGGTAGGCATGGGGAATAGAGCTACATAAGTAAAGTTACATAAGAGATAAAGCAATATACCATCTAATGGGTGTACATTGTTAGCTGGCATGTATTGTAGGCTTTATAGAGCAAGTCATGCAATACCAAAATTAAAAATGGTAATCAGATGCACAAGCTTGTTTCTGGAATCACATTGTTATGAATATGGAAATGTTTGCTGGAAGGATCCTCTGGAGGTCATCTATTACAATTTCCTGCTCGGGGTGGATCAAACTAGCAAAACAACATCATGGCTGAATCTCAAAAACCTCCAAAAATGGAGATTCCACAGCCTCTGTGGGCAAACAGTGCTGCAATACCCTCTGCCATTTTTTCCTAATGTCCCAAGATGCAATCTGTGGCCGTTGTCCCTTGTTGCATTGTCTTGGACTACCAAGGAGAGTTTGATTCTGTCATCTTTGTAAATATCCTTCAAGTAGCTGTAGGCTATTATTATTTGAACAGAAATATTTTTAATGTGAGTCCTATAGCTTCAGATGGAGGAATAATTCTCTTGATTTTTTTTTCTTTTTTTTTTTCTTTTTAATGCAAGACTTGGATTGTGGATGTGTATGGAACACATGAGACTTAAGAGTGTTTCTTTTAATGGGTTTGTTTTTATTATTTCTGTTCAGACTAACTACAATAAAAATGCAACCTCCAAAGGAGGTATTCAGTAATAAACCATCTGTGAACTAGAGTCGGTAGATGCTTATAAGGTTTGATTGCAAGTGTTCTTGGCTCTTAAAAGTAATAGTGACTATTCATTTTCAAATTAACATTCATAAATAAATGCCATACTTCATGTTATGTTCTGAAAATACTTTATTTTATCTGATCTTTACAGCTGAAACCTTCAGGCTGACAACAAAGAAGCTAGAACAATGGGAGTGACTAATCTGTGGCAGATCCTTGAGCCTGTGAAACAACCTGTCAATTTGAGTAGTCTCAGGGGAAAAACACTTGCTGTTGATTTAAGCCTGTGGGTGTGTGAAGCACAGACTGTTAAAAAGATGATTGGAGTAGTTACCAAGCCTCATCTCAGGTATAGTATCCGTATAATTTATTGTAGCCAAAAATGTTGACGTGGTGCAATTTAGCCTTAATGCTTCTTCCAAAGTTACTACATAAGTTAAGACACCAAAATTCATATGACTATTTGTTTTGCTTCTGTTATATCACTTGTGCCACATATGTCAAAGGCTTTCAAATGAAGGCGCAAATAAGAAGAGGTCCTGGGCCCAGCCTACCTTTTGTTGGGGCTTCAACCACAGATAAGAATGAGATGGATGTAAGCAGAACCATGCTTACCTTAATCTGTATACTGCATAGTGCTTTGCTGCAGTACTGAGCAGCAGAAACATAAATCAACAGGCTCATTCCAAAGTTCTGAGGCTGCATATTGGAAGATACTGTGGGAATTTCAACAAGGAATTTATTAGGATCCAAACTGCTGTGATATAGAACACATTAGTAGTCATGCCGTGCTTTAGCCTGATGCGGCTTTTAAATCCAAATTCTAGTTAGATCCCATATTAAAGTAAATGTGTTTAAATGATTCTTCAGGCTTATGAATTGAAGAATAGGCAGCCTTGAATATGCATATTTTTAATTTAAACAAATCAAATACTTAAGTAATGAGCAAATATAAGCAGCTGTAACTTCAAAGCACTGCTTTCTGCAAATGATGCTGACAAAAATGAAACTATATGTAAACTTTCAAAAATGAACACTAGCTGTTGCTAGATGTTTCTGTGGCTTCTCTGATATCAGTTTATGTGGAATATCAGCATCTTCTGAGAATCATTTCTTAAGATGTCATACTGATGACCCCAAATGAATATTTAACTTAAAGTTGAAGCTTAACATGACCAAAGCCTTTACTTCCCTATGTTATGATGTACGGTGGAATAGAAGCATCAGTCCAGATCTCTTATGCATTCTTTCCAAAGCAAGACAAAGGGATGAACAGATTTCTACCTGAAAAAGAAATGCTTTCAGGAAGTAGGAGTTAATTGTATTGAATTTATTTATCTTATCTTTTATGAGTAATAAATATACAAAATTAATTCTGGAGTAAACAGTCTTTCCATGTCAGTTGAACAGATCCAAATGTTTTATTCTATTCTTTTTGAAAGATTGATCAGTGAACTAGTGGAAAAAGCATGTTTTCTGATTATTTTCAGTATTACTAGTATAGACCAAATAGTTGTACCCTTGTAAATCTCCCCTTGGCAATGATGCAGACCTTGCATATGAAATAAATTAGCAAGATAATGGTTTCTATGAACCTGTTTTATACCACAGCATTCACTTCAGTATCTGAAGTACCCCTATTGATAGATTTGGAATTAAAATTTAATATTAAAGAATGACTATTAGTATGGGTATATGTTTGGAAGTAGACTTTGAATACCAAAGTTTTTATTCAGCCTTTTAAATTTGTTGATGTTATTACTCTAAAAAAGATCTTTTTTGTCATAATATGGTATTTTCTTGTGAATTTTGTAAAGCCGTTACAAATCCATAGTACATCAACACCAAGAGAGGATGGGGAAATAGATAAAAGGCTAGTTAGTTTGGGGATGAGGGAATCAAAAAGGTGGAGAGAAAGCCAAGATTGTCTGTGGGGTAGTTTTGAGGGATGTAAAGAAAACATCTGAAGAAAACTGGGCTTTATTAATTCTTCTGCTTGCTTTATTGCAGAAACTTGTTTTTTCGATTCTCTTTCTTAACATCAATGGGAATTAAACTGGTATTTGTCATGGAAGGAGAGGCCCCCGAGTTGAAAGCAGACACCATGAGTAAGAGGAACGAGATGCGCTATGGAACTTCCAAGCAACCTAGGGCTGCAAGAACAGGGAGATCTTATTTTAAATCCGCTTTAAAAGAGGTGAGTGACTAAGGGGGTGTTTCTTTTTCTTTTCTTTTTTTTTCTTTTTGTGTGATAGGAAGAAATTTTAACAAAATTGAAGACAAGAATTTGAGAGAACTAATAGAATTTTTTACACAACAAGTTTCAACGGTATCCTGAGTTAGAGGAATTGAAACTGGGCATTATAGCACCAGTTAACTATTGTTGCAGTAGAGAGACAGTGCTAGTTAATATAAATCTCTTGTTTTATGTGTTCCTGTGCCTGTTACGCTGCAGTGAGCTGGTCATAAATGAGTGCTTATTACAGAATTTCAAATTCRTCATTCTTTATGAATATTAGTATTTGTACTTTCTCCTAGATGGTATATACACTGATGATTAATTTTTCTTCTCTGACTAGTTCTAGATTAACAGTAACGGCATTGCTAAATGTGGAAGAAGTATAGTCACGTGCTTTCTCCAGTAGTATCCTTGACTGTTCATTGAATGCACCATAACCAAACCTAAAATGCAATCTCCATTCTCTGTCATGTGGTGATCTATTCTGACTTTTGGCAGGGACAATTTTTGAAAGTAAATGCATCAGAAAGTCATTTGAAAGTAGACACGTTTGCATTACCTAATTACTCTTGCTGCATTTACTGAGCTCTGGTGGATGAAGACCAGTGATTATGAATTAAAAGGCCCTGTACTTTGTTATGATCAGCTATATGGAAATAGCAATGTGTTGTATACCTATGTAGGCTAAGCTGGTGTGTTTTTCAAGGGTGCTCAGATATTGCAGTAGAACTGTTTTGTTGCCTAGACTTATGATTTGGTGAATTAGCTGTATAGCTAAGGGGTTATCTACAGAATTAGGCTAAAACAAAGATTGTATAGTCTTCTTAATGTGGATGGCTGAGACAACTCTGGCTGCAAAAACCACCTAATCAATAACTTAAATTTTCATTAATTGTTGCAGTTATTTTACTAATTCAGTCTATTCAGAGTTCTATGAAATGGAATATATACACGATCATGTCTTGAGCAGATTGAACATGTTTCACGATTCATGTTTTATTTTTAAATTTAAAGCCATAATATTTGAAGGGGCAAAGTTATCATTTAAAAAATAAATAAATAAATAACAGAGTAAGAGGAGCTTAGAGCTGGTGCTGATATTGTCTGCAATATACAGAAACTCTGTGAAGCCTAAGAATGCCAGAAAACTGCTCTTAATTAASTAAGTGCTCTGAATTCAATATCTTTTTCCTTTATTCTTCTATAGAGGTATGATCTGTAGCCAGATAAAGAAAATAAGAGACTTTTTTATTATTTCTGACAATTTTGGATCTAGCACTAGAGAAACAATTTACAAGAAGTATGTATGAGATCTCAGTATGTCTTATAATGGGATCTAGCCATACTGTGCCAACCATTCTTAAAATGCTTTACTTTAAAGCTTGATGTTCTTAGGGAGTCTGGCAGTCTGTTGATAGATCTCTGTGCTAGCTCAGTTTTAGTACTTGAGTAAACAGTGTTGATCTGCAAAGATAAATATTCTCTTTTTTTATTCTCCTTTTTAAAACATCCCAAACGTCTATTTAAAGCACAAAGACTTTTGTGAAGGAATAACCATTAATCATGCTGTGTTCAATTCCTGTACCTAATACTTTGCTCTTACTCATAAGATTTTTAGTTGCATGTTTCTTCTGCCTTTTCCTATATTTGACTATTACTTTCTTATAAAGCGGTACTTATTCATGTAGTGTTCTGTAGGTGGTACAACAGTAGCTGTTTTCCAGAGTCAGTGTATATACTTGTGTCTGAGAAAACACTTGCTAATAAGTGGGTCTAACTGAATATTAAATGTCTATTTCCTATTGAATTCTTTCTTTCAGTGTCTTGAACTGTTGGAGTGCTTAGGTGTCCCGTGGGTTCAAGCAGCTGGGGAAGCAGAAGCAATGTGTGCTTACCTAAATGCAAATGGACATGTTGATGGCTGTATTACCAATGATGGAGATGTCTTTTTATATGGAGCTCAAACAGTTTATAGGAACTTTGCCATGAATGCTAAGGTAGTGCACTTCATTTGGGGTTAGGGGAGGGGAGGGAGAGTTGTTCACCCACTCTTCAGACTCTCTGTCTTCCCAAAAATATAAATAGAAAGGACCATAAGGCCTTGAAAAATTCACTTAGGTATTGTATTTATCCTCTTGTATTTGGATTTGTTTAAAATAGTACTTTAAGACAGTAACATTTTATTTGATTCACTGACAATCCAAGTAATAGATACAAGAACAAAACAACTGAATTGAAGAATGCTTGCAGTACTGTAGTTTGTGTTTGTAGAGTCCTGTGATGTGTAATAAATCATAAATAGCCATCTTTTTTTATTTTATTTTTTCTTCCTCTGCAGCGGATAATTTGAGTGAAATAATTGTTTTCCATAAACTTACAGTTAGGGCATCTGGAAGTGTTAAGCCTCCTGGGTCTGATACCACTGGTGACATACTTGAATCTTGCATGTTTGTCTTACTATGAACATACTTACAGTTAGTACTGACTACTAGTCTCAAATTGAGCATGAAATGGGGCAGGGACTGTACATCTGCATAATAATCAACTGTTGTGATTGTTCAAACAACAAATCAATTCGTGACCTTGAGCTGAAAATATTCATTTGATAGGAATGTAGCTTTCCAGAACTGGAAGAAGGTAAACCAAATCTCTTTAATTTGTTCTTTCTCTGTAATTAAAAAGATTGTTTATGTTCTCCCTAGTGAATCTAACAAGAAAATGGAGGAAAAATGGTTATCAGGTTTGGGATTTTAAATAATGTTAATCTGAAAAGAAAGTACTTGAGAAAGTACTTCAGTAACAGGAAAATTATTAGAACAAAAAAAGAGCTATGAATAGCTAGAGATTTTTTTTTTTCCTATTTTTTTTAAGTTGATGGAAGATGATTTGCTTTGATGCCACCATCTTTGAATTTTATGTTGGTCTTCTTTTTTTTTACCCCCCCATTAAATTTACTTGTCACTTATTACCAAGAATGAAGGTGGACTCAATTTTTCAAGTGAACTTTATTACGTATCTAAGTCAACGTAAAAAAAAAAAAAAAAAAAACCTCATGAGAGTGTGTCTCTCAGGGGCATCCTTTCCAGAAAACTAGATTTTTCTTTTCTTTTCAGATTCAGATCTTTCAATTCATATTAATCTTGATTTCATGTTGTATTTGAGTCCCTCTACCTTCAAAGTTGTAGGTGTTCCTTCAGCTCATAAATCTAATATGCCAGGTAACGTTTTAATCTTTTTACTCAAGTAACATATTAGAATTATTATACGGTTTTTAAAACATGCAGTTCCTGAAATCACTTATACAGTAACTAATAGTGAATAATGTTAGTTTTACCACACTACTTCTACAGATATTAAAGAATAAACAAAACAACCCTTGGCTTAGCGTTTAATTACTTTCAGCAGTTGATCTCCTTACTAATAACTTGAAATTCCAGAACTGTAGTTACCCACATGGTCTTGATTCACTTCTGTTTACCCATGCGTGATATTATAAATTTAAATTGCTGCTTTCTGTTTTTTGCTATCGGATCTTTCTTCGTTTTATAGGATAAACCCATTCCCTGCAGAGGAGGGTGAATTGTGGTGGGTGAGCAAGGTGATTATGATTCACTGGGCTGTTCCTTCCCTGGTGTTACAGAAACAAAACAATATGTAATACGTATTTGTTGCAGGAACCGCATCTTGACTGTTACACAATGTCCGCTATTAAGAAGAAGCTTGGTTGTGACAGAGAGTCTTTGATTGGGCTAGCTATTCTTCTGGGTTGTGATTATCTTCCAAAGGTAAACAACATTTTTTTTAATCTTTCTAAAACTAAACTGTGTAAGTATTATTCCAGACTCCACATGTCAGAGATGAAGGCAAACATTTAGGTGATGCTGAATACGTTGAGCAACTTTGTGAGAAGAACTTAGATGTTTACCAGGATACTTCATACCCACTAGGATGTATAGTACTTCCATGACAGAGCTGCCAAGGAAAATGAAGGGAAAAAAAAGTCTATACTGTTTGGAATAGTTAGCAGTGATGGTTTTGAACTGTAGTTGTTAATAGCACAGTTCTGGATGAAGTCTGGATATTTTTGTTTTGAACTGTAGTTATTAGTAGCATCAGTTCTCGATGCAGTCTGGATATGCACCTTTTTGGTTCTATCATTTGTAAACACATGATTTGTAAAGAAGGAAGAGTCACTTACTGGAGAGTTTGGCTGATGTATGAGGTGAGAGGGAATCTCATTGGTCTCTAGTTGGACAACTGGTGATGTTTGTTCTGATATTTCATTGGAAAACGGTGAGAATATAAAATAATTTGCTTTCTACTAAAGGAGTTGAAAGAGGTTATCAGTATTTGAAAGAGACTGTTACTCTTGAGTAGTCAGKTTTTTTTTCTGAAAGTTCTCAGTGTCGTCTTTTTTGTTTTGGGTTTTTTTTGGGGGGCAGGGGTTGAGTCTTTGAACAGAAGTTATTTCAATGGCTATTTGTAATGGAAGGGAAGTGGAATGAAATTTGACTTCCATGCAGTTCATCATACTGTGAGCTCAAGCAACTGTCGCAAGCTTGAACGGGAGCAGTGGATATTTGGTTACTCTTAAATTTCAGCGTTTCAATTTTGACAAAACTGTCCTTTTAAACGGATGATGCTGTGCTGGAAAACAGAACAAGTAGCTCTAATTCTTTTTTTTCCCTGAAACGCTTTCTTCTGTTATAGGAATCTTTAAATAGTTTCTTATTAAGAAACTTACTGTAATAGACAACAATGCAGTCTGTGTCCCCCCTCTCACCCCCCCCTTTTGGTGCTTTATTTCAAAAAAAAAAAAAAAAAAAAAAAAAAATCCCGCTCTTTTATTATTGTTTTCTACTACCTTCTCTCTGTTCTTTCCATTATTTGGTTTGACATTGGGTGTTAAACTGTTTTATGCAGTTTGTGTGTCACACTGGTAGCGTTGCTGTAATCTGTCACCTTCCCTGACTTTAGAACTCCATCAGTTTTTTTTTTCAGTTTAGCTCAACATCTGTATCATTTCTTTATTTTATGAAAATCATTTTTATGAAAATGTGTATGTATTCAGTGCTTCATTAAATAAATAAGACTTATTGTGTTTCATATTTCTGTCTCAAAAGGGTATTCCAGGAGTGGGGAAAGAACAAGCCTTGAAGTTAATTGAGACTTTGCAAGGTCAAAACTTACTGCAAAGGTAAAGTCAGTTTACTTTGTATGCTGAAGGACTTTGATTTTATTCAAAAAGTTGTTGCTACATGCTTCAAGTCCAAGTCAACTGTCCTCTATTTTTTTTTTTTTTATTTGAGACAGGTTCCTTGCTTTTTTCTTGCTAAACGAATTGTGTTTGCTAGGCAAGCCTCTTAATTGCTTTAAACATTATTTAACTCCAGTCTCCTGAGTCGGCAACTGTATGCAGTTATATTGTATTGGAAATTGTAAGGACTGATGAAAAATGCTTGCCAGTTTAATTGAGCTGTGGATCAGAACATCAGATACTAAATATTTATTATGTTATCCTCATGTTTGTGTCAATACTAGAAACCCCAACAATCATATAATGTACTTAAAATAATAATAATAATAAAAATCCAAAAACGGAAAACTTGCTTCTTGGGCAGATTCTTAAGGAGTATAATGGGAATATTTTTCAGTGTTTTAATTTAAGTAGAAAAGTTAAAAATATGTTTTAATCATTTTCATATATTCATTTTAGGTTTGCGCAATGGGGAGAACAATTTCGGTATAATAATATTAATCCACCTTTGGTAGTTAAAAAGGTAACTCACTGTTCTGAATGCCATCATCCAGGTCAGTATGAAAAGGCTAAATTTTATTTTTAGCCTAGCCATTTGTTTGTTTTTTATTCAGATGTGGTTTCTGTTTGTTTTGTTTTGTTTTTATGACTAGTATTAAAAACTTTTTCTGTCATTCGGCTTCTGGATTATATTCAGATTTTCAGCATTTCTGGGGTGTGTGTGAATTTGTACAGAGGTTTTTGGTGCAGGCGGCTTCCTTTTTTTTCAGATGTGAAACCTGTTGATAGCAAATGGAATGTTTTCAAAATGCTGTTGGATGATCCAGATTTTTTTTTTTAATAGTATCAGTAAAAAAGGCACAAGCAACTTATTTCTTTATTTGCCTGAATGAGTCTTGCATCAAGAAGACTGAATCCATTAGCAGAAGAGCTTTATATTGCTGGGTTTTGCTGTATCTGTTTCTTAAAAAATAATTAATTTTAAGGAGCCTCATCTTCATATCACTTTCAAACAGTTCAGTCATTCAAACCCAACACTCCTAAACRAAAAAACTTATTTCAAATATCCATTACTTATATATGTTTGCCAAGATGTCACAAACAGCTGCTGTAGCTTTCTGGTAATACATTTTTCAGCATAATGTCTGAAACGGCTGGAAGAAAGCTTAAAAAAAAGCTGGAGGGAGAAAGCTTGTATTTGTCTGTTTTTAATGCATTCAGATCTGTTTACAGCTACCATTCATGCCAGATTAACGTGTTCTGAGCTTTATATTTGTATGGTGTTGACAACCTCCTTTCTCCTCACACTTTGTGCATCTTCTCCTATAGGTTCTTATAAGGAACATGAGCACAATGGATGTAAATTCTGTGAAAGCGTTATGTACTGCAAACCTCATGACTCCAAATACTGCTGCCCTTGTGAATGGCATCAGTTAGAGCGAGAGAAACAAGCAAGTGCAGTGGAGGACAATATCAGAAAGTAGGAATGTCCTGAAAATGAATTGCTCTTCCCTGCTTTCATGTGCAGGGTGAGCATTTTAATCTGCATTTTTTCCTGTTTGTATGCAGCTCCTAACCCTTTTGTTTTACTTGCAGAAGAGCTAACAGTTGTGACGGCTTTCCGTTCTCTGAGGTAACAAACAAGCCTATCTAAAGATTAATTTTTAAATCAATTGAAATTTTAGTTTTCAGCTTTCTTTTAAACTACCTCTCCTTTTTCTGTTTTATCTCAAGGTTATCCAAGAATTTCTTGTAAACAAGAACAAATTGAACAAGATAATGGAATGCCAAAGGCCTAGTTTATTGTCCTTTCAGGTATAGAACAAAATACTGGGTATTCAGCTCTAAGTTTTTTTTTTTTTTAATGTAATTAGTAAGGAAGGCACCTGTGATAATGTTGATCTTTGCTGGCAATTTTACTGGAAATAAGAATTAAAGAACCTTGCTACAACTTTTTAACATACCTTGTCTTTTAGAAGCTTGAAATTAAAGATTTTGAAAAATTAGTTGATGTAAATAGATATGTGGAAAACGGGAAGCAAAAAGGACCTCAGAAAAGAGGTCACTTGCCATCACTGCATTTTTCATTGTAGCAAGTCATAATTGGAGACTTTTTTTTTTTTTTAACTTTCCACTGTGGGGTGTTTTTTTGTTTTTGTTTTTTTTGTATCATTGGAAAAACTGGCATCTGTATATAACTAACAGAAGTGTCTTTTAACCTGAATACTGCATGTTTTCCCAACAACAGGTAGCAGACCTTCAATAATGAGCACAATACTGCCAGCTTCCAAGTTCAGAAGCCCTTTGATTCAAAGGGTACAAAGCTCAAAACTGGCCTAGCTTATTTCTCCACCCATAAAAGATGAGTATCATACCCATATCACACCCTTTGTGTGCATACATGCATGAGCAGGTGTTCACATACTGACCCAAGGTCTCATGAGAGTTTTCAGTCAATATAACATGACTGATGTCTGAGAAGCTAGAACCACTCAAGCTGAAGAATGATTGTTTATGAATTTACTAAACATCAAACCCTTAGATTTTTGCTACCTTCAGTTTATTTCTACCATTTTCCCCACAAGACCAGAAAAATTCAAACTCCRTGTCATGATGTTGCTAACAGCACTCTCGGCTTTACTCCACAATGGTATTTCAGATTAATCACTTCCTTCTACCTGGCTTCCCTTCATCCTGTATTATTTAAAACTGCTCAGTCTCTGCATTTCCACCTTATAATTGTCATCATAGGACAACTGAGACCTTTCAAACAGATTACTGCAGCTTTCAATTTCCAAAAAAATAGTTCTCTTCGTCAGATACATATTACTCTTTGTTTACATGGATCAGATACACCTTAATGCTTTTGTGGAGATAGTAGTATTTCTCTGAACTCTACAGGTAAGAAATTTTGTCATTAAATGCAGTAGATCTTCACTGAAGCTTGTCATTTATCACCAAGTTGTTTCATGAGCAGCATAAAAGTTGAAGACCATTTTTCTATGCTCTGCTGCTACACATACATCTAATCACATGCCACTGGTCTTTCATGTTTCCTGTGATTTCCAGCATAAAAATACCATGTTATCATATATGTTCCTTGACCCACCCTTAACTCGTCCTAAACCCCCCAAATACCATCTGTGCAAATAGCTGCACATTCTCTGACCAGTTGTGATCTGGGCAGACTGGCTGGCCAACATAGACAGTTAATAACATTTATATGTCATTTCATCTGTCAGTTAACTCGTCTTCCTCATTGGGAGAACTAATGAGGATCTGTATTCTTTTCTATTACTGGTTTTTGTGAATCTTGCTCTTAGAATCTTTTGAGATGTAAATCTGTTTGAAATTGGTCATTGGTTTCAAAGGTGATTGGTGAGATCACAGATGTGCAGACCAACAAAATTAGAGTTGCCTTCTAAGACACGTATTTTTACTAGTGAAGGCAGCTTTTATAATGTTTCGTTTTCAGGAATTGGTAACACATTTGGAGAGGATTATGTATAACATAATGGACTACTAATGTGCAGCATAGTGAGTTGTAGTGAAAATTGTGTTCATCGTTCCTTTACATGCAGAATCTATAATTTTCACTGTTCCTTGTGTAGCAGATCTGAATCTGATAAGGTGTTCAGTAACCTTATTCCAGCTGCTGCCACTATACAACTGCTCCTGTCACTTGCTATTTAGAGCTGATGAATCTGCTCTGTTATGGATGATTGTTCCCTCACTTGACAGCGAAACGTCATTACAGTGGACAAAGGAATTACAATAATGTATAAAACATTCTAGATATTTTAAGTATTTAGTCCTGTGTCCTTAGAAATCATATTTTGACAGCTATATACTAACGCAGTAAAAAAGAATTAAAGGTTGGTCTGTTTGTTTGTTTTTTAACATTAACAGAGATTTGCTTTTGAGAAGATGGAATGGACCAAACATTATGCTTGTAAGAAACTGTTGGTACTATTGACACGTTATGATATGATCCAGAGAAAATCTGGATACACTGATTCAAAACAACTACAGGCAATACGGTAATGTAACATGAGTTCTTGTACTTAGTATGCTTGCTTCTGCTGCTGGAGAAAAATCATGTTTTTCTTTTTTTTATGGAAGTATAATGGATTTCTTCTGTGTCTGTTTCAAGCCACGTGCTGCTTTTGGATAGAGCTAAAAATTTAGATCAGTACTCTAGGTTTATACTGCTGCTGCACAAAGTAAAATATGTAATAGTTTTTCTTTCAGTCCTAAGTAAGCATAGTAAAAAGCTGGTCCTATTTCTATCCTATGCTTCCTCTCTATTCTGTTTCCTTGGGACTGCACATGAGACTTAGCATTACAGGTATGATCCTGTTCAAGTTGTTATTGGAAATTTAATTGACTTCAGTGATTCAGGATAAGAGCTCACACCTGGAAATGAGCATCTGTAGGTTCACAGTCATGGTCTAGAATACTCAGATTTCTTATCAGACCTACTGACTTTTTCATACTATGGCTAATTAAACTATGGGTTTACAGCTGTATTCTGCTSCCCCTTCTTCTCAGAACAACATTTGCATTCAAGGCTGCTGCATTTATGAATATAGAAATGACCAAACTAGATATGTATGCTGTCACCAGGAATGGATATCCAGCAAAAACAAGAAGACAAACATGTAACTACTTACCCCTGAATATTTTCCCAGCATCCAGGTTTCTGTTACTTAGGGGTCTCCTGAGCCAGAGTTAGTGTCTTTTTATCCTAACAGCCCTTAATGGAGTTTCTCTGAAGTGGTCTAATGTCTTCTTAAGCCTATGTAAACTTTTATTATCTACAGTGTCCATTGCCAAAGGGTTCCCCAACTTAACTTTACTGTGTGAAAGCAAGCTCTTAACTTATTTTGACTCTGGTATTTGAAAATTTAATTTGTTTTTCTTGAATCCTTGTATTGCAAGAAGGTTAGTAATCGTCCCCTCTTTCTTTCTTGATGCTATTCAAGATTTTTTAGGCCTTAATTTGGGAGTACAGAAGAAGAGACAGTCTCAACATTGTAAACTTTTCTGGGTTGATGTATCAGAGCGTGTTAAATTATTCCTTGCAGGGAAGCTGTTCTATTTAGCATTATCTTTCAAAAGGGTGACTGAACAAAGAGTTGTTGAGGGGCAGCTATTTAAATGGTTTGACTAGATAAATTGCCAGTATTTACCTTGATGACTGAATTAATTGAAATCTTCCATTATATCTTTCTTTAGTCTTTTAAACTCTTAAAACACTAATCATGCTGTAGAAGACTTCTTTTATTAACAAGGATTTGGAAACAATTCAGCAGCAGCYTCATCACATGTAGGAACCTATTACCTTGTGTAGACAATTTTTAACAAAAATCTTTCATGAAGACGGCGTGTCCCTCCTCAAGCAATGTTTATGTTCCTTCATGCTCTCAGGCAAAGAAATGAATGACCCTGTCTGGTCATTCAGAAAATTACTGTCTATGGCAGCAGCCTTCTCTGTGACATAGCTGAAGACATCAGACATGCTTGTGGAAGTTTGCATTACAGCTGGCTGTTAGAGAATAGCTGGTTTATTTCTAGTTGTGCTGCTCTGAGCAGTATCACAAAAATGTTTCAGTAGTCAAAATCTAGACCCAAAACTTTGCTGTATAACTTATGCAAAGAAGTGGTATGGTTTTTTTAAGTGTGCACTGAATTCACTGTTACAAGGATAGGATTTTTTCCTCTGATGAATTGTTACATATTAGAATATATTAGAGTAGATTTTTCATTTCCTGTTCAAACAACATCATTTAATGGTCTGCTGTTTGTCTTACAGGATAATCAAGACACGTGTTAAAAATGGGACTCCTTGTTTTGAAATTCAGTGGCAAAAACCAGGTTGGTCTGCCTTCTACATACATTATGGAACAGCCCAATTAATAGAACAAGAAAAAAATATACTTTAAAGAAGAAAAAGTTAGGCAGTCTTATGAGTAAATGAGGTGTTGGTGAGATTGGAAACTGTTCTGTTTAATTAAAAAAAAAAAAAAGCGTAGAGAACATGCATCAGATTTCAGATATCCTGAAAATAAAAGCAATTCTCAAAACCAAACAAACTTAGAAAGCAAAGTATTTCATTTTTCAAGTACTGTTTCTGGTACATCTTAATAAGACTAAGCTGGTTACAGCCATGTGGCACTGCTCAGGTATTGCATAGAAGCGCTGGACTCTATATGTTTCATATCTCTTTCCAGTATGTACCCTAAGCTGTGGCTATTTACCAGCTAGAATTTTTTCTACGCTGACAGACTTCTGCTACCTTTAGCTTGCCAGTCTTAGTGCAGGAGAGTGGCAGAAAAAACCTTTACTGCAGCTAAATCTCCAATCGTATACTGTTACCCTTTTCATTTGAGTATAGGAAGATACGTAAATCTTTTGCTCTTTTTTATTCCCTCCTGTTGAAATGTGTATATATGTATTTGTCTAATATATCTTCATTAATTTTTTTAGAACATTATGTTGATGCAGATGATCAGCCTGTGGAGTTATTTGTAGTCACAGTAGAGGAGGAGTCTTTGTTTCAGGCTGCTTATCCTGATGTTGTTGCCCTTTATCAGATGGAAAAGTCAGAAATTTTGGAGAAGAAACAGAAAAGTAAGTCTGAAAGCTTATGTCTTATGAACTCATGGGCCTTTCCAAAATACCGAAAGCAAAAGTGACAAACATCTCTCTTACTGTAGAGTGATAYACCTTGTGAAGATCAGGATATGCTATCTTGCAGCATGGCACAGTTGCTCTTGCTGTTGGCTCAGCTGTACTTTGGGCACAGTTGCTTTTATCTTAGCGTTTTATACTTTAGCATTAGAAAATCTGAAGTGCGATAAATGCTTGTTTTTACTTTGACAAAAACCCGTCCTRCTTTGATATGTCTTCTTTATCTTTTCAGGCAGAAAAAACAGACCAAAAGAAAAGGAATTATCAAATGTTTATGGTGAAGTTACCGATCTTATGTCTCAAATGAATTTAAAATCTACATGTGAAATTCTTCCAGTGCAGGACTCCATGTCAGATATAAAAATTCTCCCAGAAGATCAGATACATCAGAGAAGTATTGAATCAAAAGATCCAGCGTTAGCTGCAGCTTCCTGCATTACAACTGTTCAAATGCCAGTATCAGCAGCTGCCCTTTCTCCCACTGTGTCAGCTTACTTGCTCTTACAGAGTACATTAGCTGACTCTTCTGTATCACCAGCACAACTTACTAAAAATTCAGAGTTATCATCCTCTTGTACTACTTCTGTACCAGCTGATCTACAATTGAGCAGTGCTGACTGGGAAGGAGCCTCCTTCAGCATTTCACCAGCCCTTGGTAACGATACCCTTGATCTGGTAGCTGACCTGGCTACATGTATGCAACATTCATATCCRTTACACCATAAAACAGTAATAAATAGCTCAGAATATTCTGGTGCTATGCAGTCTGATCAAGATCATTCTGATAGTGCGGATGACTTATTTTCAGATGATACTATGGGACAACTTCAAAAGTTGTCTTTAAGTGAGCGAATACTTATGAAGACTTCTGTTCAATCAAAATCTTCATTGTCCGAAGATGTAATGGAACTGAAGCCTTTGAAATGTTTTAAAATAACAAAAGGAACATTGAATCCTGACAAAGACTATGTTTCTTCCTCGTATCAGTTAAATAAAACAGTGCAGGAAACTAAAAATGTGCTATCAGAAAACTATGTGAGGGAGTCCAGTGTACACATTTATCAAGATCGGTACAAAAATGCCAACAGCCTGGCTCAAACAGTGCAAAAACACCATAAAACAAACAGTTCAACATTTCTAGCTCTAAGCAGTCAAACAGTAAAACCATTACAACCTGGGTGTGAAATACTTCCACTGTCTCAAAAGCCAGCAGATGTTGTAACTGGCTGTCACATTACAGAAACCTGTACTCAGGCTACTTGGAAAACTTTGTTTAAAAGGAGTGTGTGCCAGAACAAATGCTCTTCTAGTGAAGACAGTGATGATGGGAACGTGAATAAAAATCTGATTTCTGAGCAGCAGAAAAGGCAACTGAATCCAGGTCACTTTAAAAAAAAAATTACAAAGAAAAAGAGTAATGCTGTCACTAGCAAAAGAATGAACAGTGACTCGGCAATTGCAATTAAAGAGGAGGAAAAAAAGACCAATTTTAAAATAACTGGTAATAATTTGTCAGTGCAGGTATCTCCAAAACCTTCTCCCGTCATGGAAGATAATTGTTTAAGTCCAGAACAACCATCTGAGAGGTCAGGTTCCTGTAGTCTGCAGCAAGCCAAAAGTGATATTCTGACTTATGCATTGGCAGACAGTCCTCTTCCCCTGTCTGAAAGACTAAAAGGAAGACTCAAAAGCAATTAGGTGTTCCATAAAATATATCATGGTAACAATTAACTCTGAAGCTTCAGCTCTTACATAGTTCTTTTTCAAAGCTTCTGTACTATAATATGACAATTTGAAGTAGGTACAGTTACATAAAGKGTGAAATACTCCATACTGGTACTGAATTTGAATTTAAAATTTTAGCAAAAGTACCAAACAGCTGATTACAGGCAAGTACTAGTTATTCTGGATTTGATTACATTTTGGACTTGATTCGTAAGCATCAGGATATAGTACATAAGGAAGTAGAGGGGTTATCTGTGAAATACAAAGTCTGTTTTCTCCCAGCCAGGTGCAAGTATTTTGAGTACAGCTATTAGTCCTTATGCTTATAAAACAGTCTTATAATATATATCCTTAGAAAGACAAAGTGATACAGCTCTTACCAGCTGAAATTTTCCATTCTGCTCCACTAACTTAATTTTGTTAGTTTTAAAATCCTAGAATGCTGGTTGTGTGGATTATCTCTAAATGACCAGATGGAGACACTCAGCAGATATATGCTGCAGTGTAGCTAAATTTATATCTGTCATGCCCTGTAATAAATTGCTGTTTGAGTGCATGCATCTTGCAAAGAATGGAATACACCATCTGAGGAWTTTTTTTTTGGTAGCTGTCACCTCTAAGTCTTAAGTAAATTTCATTAATATTTTAACCAAATATTTATGGTTCTTGGCATTTTTGTACTTACAGAAGATTCAAAGTCCCATCTAACATTCATTTCTAGTTATAATAGAATGAAGGTAAAATTATAGCATATTAAAACCTGATAATGATATTGCAAAATATATTTTATTTTTTTGAAAAGTATCATGTATTGTAAATGATTGTTTTTAAAAGGGAAACTTGAACGCAGTCACATTTTTTGAAGGTGCTCTTCCTTTTTAATGCAGAAGCAATCTCTGTTCACACACAAAAAATGTTTTTAACAGCGTACTAGGAAACTTATCCTTGCCTGCATTAGGTGTTCATAACCTTTTGTGTACAGCAGCCAGGAAGAAGGCTAATCTTGCTGAAATATGTTAATCTATAGATAATCTAATTTGTAATCGGCCAAAATAGTGGTTTCTTAGATTCCCCAAAGGGAGAAAAAGAATTTATAATTGATTTCCGAATTAGGAATATATTATGAAAATTAGGAAAGTAATGTCTTTAAAGTATTTTGAGGTACTTTATTGCAAAATATTGGAAATTTATTTTTGGTTTTGAAGATAAATATATTAAATGTAGGAAAATAACTAAACAGAAAAAAATCTAGGATGATTGCTCTTTCCTGGAGAGTTTAGACTCTAGCCACCTAACTGATGTAAAGAGTACTTAAAAGATTAGAATTACTAAGAAGAATAAGAGTAACAGTCACCTGGGAGCTCTACAGGCATGGATGTAAAGGCTTATATAATGGTCAATAGTAGACAAATCAGACTATTTTTTGTGAAAAGCCACTGAGTTTTTGATAGATGATTCTTTTATTTCCTTGCTTCTGATTTTGAATACTGAAAGTCAATAGTTTGAATTTTCGTGAATAAAAATACCAACATCATGTGAATGCTGTCACTTTTGTTTTCTCCCAGTGTTTGAGGATCAGTTCTTTTTTACTGGAGAGATCATGAGATGYCAACCATCGTATGTGGGTTTCTATGTTACAGGGTTTTCTTTAGTTTGGAGGATTTGGGGGTGGGGTGGTTTCCAGGTCTGCCTGGAATGAATGCATTAATGGGTGATTTTTCTGAAAATACTCTAACAGAATTATGATAAGTCTGCATTTCACAGATGATGGAAAACAGAGATGTTGAATGTATCCAAAAGATATTAAGAACTCCTCTGGGGAAAAAAAAAAGTATGTTTCTGATACCACTTAAAAGTGGCATCTGGTTTCATAACTACAGTTCAAGCGTGTAAAGCAGAAAAATGTCAATTCTCTTTCACTTGCAGTGCGTCTTAATTTTGTGTAAGTTTTCACCAGTGCTTCAGTTGTTTTCAGATCTATTGCTGCTTCTATATATTATAGTATGCTGTTCTCTCATTTACASTCTAGCTGCTCATTGCAGCAAATCAGCACAAGAACATTTATCTTTGGGGATGACAGTTATGCTTGTGATTCACTACAGCAGGAAAATTACAGCATTAAAAATGTTTTCATTTCTCGTCTTGCACCTATATACTCAATCTAACAACTAGAACCACTTTTTCTTCTGTGGATCTCTTTTTTTACAGTGCTAAAGCTGACTGCTTTGCAAACTCTCACACTCACTAAGAAAACATTTGCATAAATTGAGTAGGCATAACAGATAAAATTTTCCTCTGCAGGAAATATTCCTACAAGATTATATTAAAGTGATAGTAAGTATAAGTGAATGTGATGCATGAGCATTGAATATATTTCCATTTGTTATCTGTCTTGGTCAGGCCAAGCAAGCTCTATCAAGATATTTTGTATCAATGAAGTAATGAAATTATACCTGCTAGGGAGACAAGACAAGTAAAAGAGGCATCCCTGACCGTGAGGGTGCTGCCGTTGAAACTCTGTCACTCTTGGAGTACTTTTTCTGAATGTTTTTCCTATGGAACTACTCTACCAGCCCAAGTACTTTGACCRATCTATTGCTCATCCTGAGGTCAGCATCCCTCTAACTTTAATGATTCCTGCAGAGTTATTGACCAGAAGTGAGGGCTGTCCTTACCAGTATAAATATTGTTATTACATGTAGAAACAAACAATTTTAAACATGTGAGCCTCATCTAATTAGATGTAGGTAATTTAAATAACATAGCTTAACAAAAGCAAATATTTATCTGCTGTTCATTCCATGGTGCTTGCAGCTCACTCCCTATTTCAAGTCCTTGGGGAATCTACCAGAAAGTTAACCAAATACTGTTTACATGGAATATATACACAAATTACTATAAATTACTACAAAAAATGTAATGCGAAAATTCTGAACAATTCCTATAGTTGTTCCACTATCAAGCTACATATACTTTTCCATTACTTTTTCCAATGGAAATTATTACAGAAATATTTATGAGTGACACTCATTTTTATTGCATTTTCCATTTTTACTAATAGAACTGATGAACTAGGGAAAAACTTTTCTGAGATAACAGGAAAAATTTCCTTCTTTGAGGAGGGGAATATTTAACGGAACCTTGAAGACTTGCTCAGGGTGGCTGTGCGCTATTAATTTGAGAAAGAAACTTAGAAAACATAGTGGAGCAAGTGACGAATGAAAGCTGTTATTTGAGACAAGGTAAAGTCTTTTCATGTCTAAAAAGGTGTCAAACCCTGCCATATTACATCAGTAGATAAAAGGGAATTGCAGTGAGAATATTACTGGAGTTGTTGCAAACCTAAGTGCTACCGACAAAACAATAAAATCAGTGCTAGATTTAACGCCTTTTCCTTCAGGAAACAAAACGCTTTAACTGTTCCAAGAAAACAAAATTAAAAAGGGTGATGGAACCACTGTTTGCATTGTTCTCTTGCTCTCRTATCCTGCACCGTAACTACTGCCACTGCCAAGCTTTTTAATTTTACTTAATAAGATTAATTGCATATAAAACTTTAAGAGTTCCTGAAAACAAGGCAGATTGAGGTAGGGTGAAGGTGCTTTGGAGGGCTTGGGAAGATTTTATCACATCAAAGACTATGAGAACAGTTGGAAAAAAAAGTGCCCTTTTCCCTTCTGAAAATTTTGCTCCATGGCAGTAGTTAAATATAATAAAACTCCATTTGATAGATATTTAAAATGAATTAAATGTTTGACTAAAATACAATGAATAAAAAAGAAGCTAACTTGAGGAATATTTTTAATGCCAACTTCTTGTAGAAGTAGCTGTACATTAGCATTTATGTTGTTTTAAAATGCAGTTCACTCTGCAGGAGCAACTCCCAGGCTAAACTTGAAGCCAAGTTAGTTGTCCTGCCATGAGCATTTTTGAAGGTTGGCTCTGTGGCAAACTCTTTGTATGCTTTTATGGGATGGTGGGAGGAACTGCGGGTGTGATCAGGTGTGAATGAATTTGTAGGCAAACTTACTAGATGAGCCTTTAAATGCTATCTCTTTATCCATCCCAATGTCCTACTGCTGCCCTGGCAGTGATATTACATAATGAATAACAGACAGACAAGATAGCCCAAACCCTACAGACTGCCCAAGGGTTGTCCGTGTCTGCTGCAAAGATAAATGAGGTTTGTGGCCTCTTCAGATTGGAACCAGGCTGCCTTCCAGGACGATATGAATGCCAGGTCTCAGAACAGCTTTAGACTTTAAGTCCCTCTGTAGTTCAGCCTGCTGTGGTATGTGATAGACATACCTTTTGCATCTTTTGTTCAGGTGAGCTTGATGTGCTGCTTGATCCACAACTGGGAGGAAAAGAACCTTGTGCTCAGATTCCCCAAAGCATGGAATTTAATGGAACAAGGGACTCCAGTAGTTTTAACCACGCACATGCTTACTTAAAGTGGACTTTATAACAGCTTTCATCAAGGCTAGCTAATCTGTTGCTGTTTTTTGTAGTTGTTGAATGTCCTCTTTACCAGATAGGATTCGATGACATGTTTTACTGTAAGTAGTTATAGGGCTAATGTCCTGGTATGACCTGCATACACTGTTGAGAGCCAGCGCTAGGCCAGTTTCATTAATTGTATTTTTCTGTAACTAAGTTGCATTTGTAGTTTAGCTCTCTAGGAGATAAGTACTTCTGCCTTTTCCCAGCAAGCTGGCTCACTGCTACAGGATGTCTACATCCATCTGAGTTTATAGCAATCTGAAAAGTTTCTGAAAAGGGCAACCAGAACTATTGTTTAGTAGAATTAATCAGGCCTCTTTTATGCCATCAAAGAGAGACCAGAATGATGAAGGTGGGGTATCTTTTTTTTCATGGAAGTTCCTAATAACTAGAGAATTTCAGTTGGAAAGGAGAAATCTGGTTCAATGCCCTCCTTGGCCTGGATGGGTTCAAATCATCTGTCTTCCTGGAAAGTAGCCACACCACTCAGTTATTAGCACAGATCCTTAGGAAAGACGTTTTGTTTGATCAACTTCCTTCACATTGTCCTTCATTGATATTTTTAGCAGCTGGCCAATTTCAACCAAATTTGATGGATTTGAAGGATATAAATTTCTCATAAGCTGAAAATCAATTGCTCAGTAAGAGAGAGAGAGAGAGAGAGACTTTGTTAATGCCTTGCTTAGGGGAAGAAATTGCCAGTAGTTCTGTTTGAGGACAGCCAGCTGTCATCAGTTTACACATACATCCGTAAGCTGAACATGTGCTATCTTTTGCCTAACTGGCAGATCAAAAAAGATGGAGCATGTATGGGATATAAGGATGCAAAGGTAGTTTCACTATGAGGGGTTATCAAAGACCTGAGGGTATTATAGAGAAGTTCAGGAGATACACTGCATGTACCCGTGCATCTCCAAGCACAAGTATACTTTTCTTTTCATGTCTATTGATATACCATGCTGGTCAAAGAGGATATTGCTCTGTTTTCTTGAGTTTTCTTGGCTACCTTCCTAAAAATCCCAACTCTTATTGCTCACAGACCGCTTAGAATTTGCAAGATAGATATTTGGGAAAAATTGTAGCCATGTAACTTTTGTCTGTGATTTCTAAGCAAATACTTTTTTTTTCAGTTAACTGTATGCTTATATTTTGCCTCAGTATTACTATCAAGAAATTTGAACTGTTATAGCCATTAGTACACTATCATAAAAGCTCATAATATATGTTTTTTGGCTGTCCTGTTTTATGTATGTTCCTTTAAGCGATACCATAGAAAAACAGTAAGATAATCATGCAACAGGTTTTGAGATATAGTATAGAAAGAAAGCAGGATTCACAATGACAATTTCTATTTTTTTTTTCAGCTGCAAAGGCCAAGATTGGTTTTATTTTCCACAAAACCTTATCCAGCACTGCTCTACCAGCACCTGTTAAGTTACAATCTCTGGTGTTAGTGGTTTGGAACTATGAGCTGTAAGGTATCCCATAATAATTGATCAATTTCCATTTAACAACCTATTAGCTGTCATAAAAGAAAGCTCGTTCTTTGCTTGTTCCGTTATCTGTAGCCCACCACTAAGTTCTTAAAGAGATGATACTCCTCTTCCCGTCTTGATAATCTGAAGAAGATAGCCATATTAAATGGGTCTTGCATTGATGGTATTTGAATTTGTAAATAGAATTGAAAAATTCCTTCAACAGAATTATATTCTTTAAAATAACAGTAATGTGTATCCTGCAAGAATTTCCCTGTGATAGCATATTTTGTAAAATGACAGGTAATGAATAAGATGATAGGGTTTTTTTTCTTTTTTCTTCCAGTGCACAATAGGAAAAAAAAAAAAAAACTTTTGTGCTGGAAGGCCGTGAATTAGAGATACAGAATAAATGTTTATCAGTAAATCTCTACCATAAACCTCCTCAAACTGCCAGGCCATTCTTACCACAGAAATTCAAGAATCAGAAGTGCTTTGTGGCTCAGCATGTGACAGTGAACAGGGAATAGTTTTCGAACCTGTGGACTCCTCCTGGTGTGGCATGCCTGTAGGTATCTACATAACCTTCTTGTATGAACTCTTATAACCTTGTAACTTGTTTCTGGGGGAAAGACCCTAGTTTATATATTGTGTTTAACCAATCATATAATTTAAAGTATAAGCCAAGCTGGTGAGCATGGGTGAAGGACTGTGACTACGTGGGGATGTATGAAAACATTTATCCAATTGTATAGCCAGCCAGGTACACAGCATCTCTGGTGCAGATAAAAGTTACCAGCACAGGTGTTTTGAGGAGTCTTGCTTGACCTCTGCCGAAGACACCTTCCTGAAGATGCTTGCTGAAGGGACTTCCATCAGCTCCCTTCAGACAACCGCTTGGCTATCCTGTCCAAGAGCTTTCTGATCAAGGCATATCCCCTTTCAAAGATCCCAGTAAAGCTTGCTTAACAAGCTGTTCTTTTAACAAAGCAGAGGGCTAGAATTTCCCCTTATAAATAAGGACTAGGCACAACGCATTATATATATTTTTAACTCTCGTTCTTCTAGTCAACTAAATCAATCAAATATTTATACAGCATCCCTTGGCTACTTCTGTCATATTACTAAAACCACCTGTAAAAAAAATCCCAGACATATTAACTTCTCTCCATTACAAATGTTATTATATGTTCAGAATAATGACAGCCTAAAGTAGGGGTGGGTACTGCATCTATCTAGAAAACATACAGTTCAGGAAGTGCACGTTAAAAAGTTCTCCTAAATGTAATCCAACCCCACACCTAAGAAGCCAGTTGACAATTGTTAGTACGTAAATCATAATAGTTCATAGTCTGACACTTAAAAAAATGGCTTATTGTGAAGACTCTTTTGACTCTGTAATAACGCGTTGTCACAGATCTAGGTTTAATTTTAATAGCAACATTATATGATCACATATTTTATTTATGGATCATTTGAAGAATTTGTTATGGAGGTATTCTGATTAGTGGGCTATTGGACCATTAGCCAAATAAATCTAAAAGGTAATAAAACTCACAGGAAGATAAATGGCTTTCTTTTTCTTGTTCTTTTCAGCCAATTCAGGCTAATTTAAGCCTTTCACAGGATGGTGATAATGAAGGATTTGTTCTCAGCAGCATTATGGCAGGTGATTTGCATTTGAAAGTTTGACACATTTATAGGCCTTTGATCTTTTCCCTCCGCTGCCAGCACCCCTGGCCAGACACCTACATGCACATTTTACCAGGTGGAATATCCAGGAGCATTAACAGCTCTGGGAGTTACTCTGAAGAGCTACTCTAGAAAAATAATTATATACTTTGTGGCCAGAAAATACCATGCTATTGCTGAATTTGAGTGACCTTTACATAATGCAGGATAAAGCATGTTTGAACTTCTTTTTTTTAGATTTTTCTTTTAAGCTAGGGAAATTCTTCATGAAAAATTTTAAAGAAATACAGAGTCTGATGTTGTGTCCACTGAACTATAAAGACTGGCTTATTGTATAGTTTTGAATTTACTGTTAAAAAGGCACTTCTCAGTATAAGCCGGTTCAAGAATTTTGGCATGTAGTAAACTCAAGAAAAGACTGTGACAGCCATGGAGCTGTTTCTTAAACATTATTTAAATTTTTGCTTTGTTATTTTAAAGCAATTAGGGTAATTTACAGGCAAGAGAGTTATCTTGGGGCTGGAAGAGGAAGCCTTGAAAAAAGTTAGATCTTTATTAGCACCATGAGCATATGTGAGCAAAATCAACCACATAACCTAGGATATGTAAAGGATGGTCTTAATGTTTACTACAAAATAAGCAGGGAGTCACAGGATTCAGAAGGAACATAGCTGAATATTTGAAACAGGAGCTTGGATCTCTCATGATTGTCCAAAACTTACTGCAGTCAGCTATATTCTCTGCTGCATCACAGGGGTTAATTCCTGCTCCATGTGCCTCATCTCGTTCTCATCTCAAAGTTGATTCTGTAGGTAGACTGGATTAACTAATTAGAAATTGCCTGCATGAAATTCCTTTCTGTGCCATGAGCAAATGATATTTCTACGAACTGAGCTTTTCCTCTGAAGGAAGATAAGACTTGTAGGAGCAAAACCTGTTTGAGCTCTCAGGGAAACTCCAAGGATGTAGGTGGTTGGCCAAATAGCTGGCTTCAGGCTATGTTGTAGTTAGGAGGATGTTGCTGCCTCCAGGAATACTCAGCCTTTGTAAAGCTCTGTAATGAGTATTGATTACCCATTGTCTGAAGTACATTGAAAGTAGCAGGGACTATGTAAATGTTACCTTACTTTATATATATACATTAATATGGAATCCCCAATAGCCCTTTTGACCTCTTCCCCCCCCTCCCTTCTTCAAAAGGCATTCCTACATTCTAAGAGTTAACTTCAAGTTGAATGTACTTGAAAATTCAGTTACTGGTACATTTGGTTCTTCAAAAGAGAGCGCTATCCATCTGTGTTACTTTGCTTTCAACTTGTCACAGAATGTCAGGTATCAGATAAGAGCAAGAGACTGATGAATGTGCATCAGCTCCTGACAGGTCAGGTCAATGTCAGGGAAATTAAAGATTCCTTTTTTTTTCTTTTTCCTGATTATGTCCCATTTGCCAGTTAGTATTTACTTTAGAAAATTGCTTCTCTAGGGGCTCAGGTATTTTAAAATAATATTGTCAGGAGAATCTAGATCTAACTGTTGTCTGATACTGTCTCCATTTTATACATTAATTTGTAATAGGACAGTGTAGACACAAGCTTTAAGCTGTCCGCTTAAGTTGTAGAAGATGTCTGCAGAAAGATGATCCCTTCCCTGGCACAGTCAGTCTCTAAGGCAGGGAGAGATTTGGGGGAGCAGGAGCAGAAGACAGGGGCTTTTCAGAGTTACCCAGGTCAGCAGCAGGGTTGAGAACAGAACCTTTGTGTCCCAGTTTCGTGGCTGTTTGATTGTACTGCCAGTGCTTTATTATTCTCTCTGCTTCACAGCAAACCAGGCCCTAAAGGAGCAGAATTTTAGCCAGGACCAGCTGCCCTCAAGATCTGCATACCTGCTTTTGTAAAATCTAACCTGCTTATTCATGCATGCACCAATTTTACACATCCCAATTACCACTAACTAAGCAGGAACTTAAGCAGGGTGCAAAACAGATGTCTGTGTCTCATCACAGTAAAGGGGAAACCAGCGGCATGCAGTCAAATGGGCTCTCAGAGTGAAGACAAGCTAAGAATTTAATCTAGTAATCCCTTTTTCCCCACTAGTTCTCCATTTTACCTTTTCTTCATTTTATCTTTTCTTTATTTGACCTAATAGATTAATAAGCTTAATTGACTGGCCTATATGTAAGTTTTCTTGTAAGAGTTTAGTTTTTTATTTTCTCATGTGTTTTAAAAATAGAAATGAAAATTATATAAGACTTTTCTGAACAACAGTGGTTTCAAGCAAATGGCTTCTTGCAACTTTAGAACCTTAACTGAGCCCCTATCTGTAACTACTATAACTATTTATTCTATAACTTGTGCTTTGGACTTCCCCCAAAGCCTGTTTCAAGTGGATAATTGAATGTTTCCTGCTTCTTACAGTAACTTTACCCATGCAGCTGAGCAGATGAACAGAGAGGTATGATTTATATGGGCAGGGGATGTTAAAAAAGACATAACATCCTATGTTCAGTATCAAGAAGTACAAAGGAAGTAATTAGAGGAAGAAAAATCGAATGGATCAAATGTCTTGCTAGCACAGCCCGTGATGTAGTTGGCCTGCTTTGCTATGAGGGCACACAGGTCATGTGCGACTTGCTGGCCACCAGACTCCTGGCCTTTTTCTGCAGAGCTGCTTCCTTGCCCATCACCCTGAGCCTGTAGTGTTGCACGGGRTTATCCCATCCAGTGCAGGAGTTTGCATTTGCTCTTCTTGAACTTCCTGAGATTCCTGTCACCTCWTTTCTCCAGGCTGTCCAGGTGCCTCTGAATGGCAGTGATGCTCTCTGATGTATTAATTACTTCCCCCAATTTGATATAGTCTGAAAACTTGCTAAGTGTGCAAAGTTTATCTGTATACAAATAGGAACAATTTTACTCAGATACATTCAAAGGACGGTTATAACACTGAGTTTAATTTGTTACGCAAAATTCATGGAAGTATTCAGAGATATGCAGAAAAATATACTTAATATTGCCATTTCTGTTCCTCAGTAGACTGAAGGATAAACTTGTTTTTTGTGCAATTTAATATGATTAAAATTAAGATTTAGCAACTTGCTGGGAAATGTGTGCTTGTTATTTAAAATCAATGGTCTTCACCCACCAGTTAAGTACAGGTTTGTGAAAGATAGCTTGGAACACACATACAGTACTGTATTTCAAAATGTAAAATATGTAACAGCTAAATACCAGTTGCAATATAACATTTGTACGTTGTCTCTTACTCTAGAATATTGATCCATTTTATAATTATTAAACTGACCTACAAGCTGTGCCTAGAGGGTAACTTCATTTGACACTGAAGTGAAACACAGTTTCTGTTAGTAGCATGCAGCAGTTCTGCACAGCAGTGCTCAGACTTGGAGTGAAGAAGAAATGAGCAGGCACTGATGAGGAAGTTAGTAGAGTAAAAAGGAACAGACTGAGCTGAAATGTAATCAGAGCAATTGAAAAATAGCACCTTCTGCAAACATTCAGCTTCAGATGTGCAGCATGAGTAGAAATAATCACAACTGAGCTTTTAATGAAATTTTCCTGTCTACTGGAGTTTCTTGTAAGATTTAGCTAGTTTTTGAAAACCATCATGCTGCAAAAGGAACCATTTATTGCACAGGGCACAAAAGATCACTGTAATGGTGAGAGAACAAGAGTATCAACCTTGAACTTTGAGTGGGACCCTTAGGTGCTATGTGAATGCCCTGTGAAACCACCATCACACATGGCAAAAGAAGTCACTGAGGTGTTCATGAAGGGAGTTTAAGAAAGACTTGGAAATAAACTATATTGTACTTTACTATTTATTAAACTTTAACTTATTCCTTTGGGTAGAAAAGGAGTCATTTCTGATGATCATAAAATATTTGCAACAGTTAACCTTCCACCTACCCCCCAAAAAACTTTGAAATATATCAGCTTAATTACAGGAGACCAAAATTTTTAAAAACAAATCTGAAAGCTGATATAAAGAAGCTTCACTATCAGATAATGAAGTTCTCCTTTCTAAAAAGGTGATATTATTTTGATAGTATCCATTACTTTTCATTTTCTGAGCAAAATAAGCCACATTAGACTCCCTCCTGCTACTTTGCCCTTTCCTTCTGGCTGAAATAGCCAGTAGACATTAAAGACCAACCACATAGTCTAACCTCCTTTCAACTTCTGTTAACAGGGGTATTAAAAAGACATTCCTAAATTATCAGCTGAAAAACACTAGGTGATAAACTCCCTACTTAAAAGGTGGATAGGTGTAAATTCCACACGTAGGCCTTTTCATCTAGGGAGCCAGTTGCTTGGAGATCAGATGTTTTAAATGAATTGCAGAGTAATGTCACTTTTCAGTCAATAAAGACTGCCACTGTTTGGAGGATTAAATACCTACATTTGAGGATGTAAAGCAAATACATAGGTCCTGATCCTGTAAATGGAACTCCAGAGAGATGCTTGTGACTATGTAAAGCCCCAGTGAGATCAATGATACTTGCTTGAAGTTTCTTTTCCGTGAGCAGCGTTTTAATTTGTTATTTTGGAGTTATGGCCCTAAGAACCTTAAAGGTTTAAGGCAGGATATTTAACTGCAATAGAATTGGCCTATTTCTGTTCCCACTGCAAATGAACAACAGCATTTTCTATCATCCTAGTTACAGTATTTGGTGCTGTCTGGCCAAAGGTGGTAATAACAATTAGGGATCCAATTCACACATAGTTTTCATTGATTGCAGTAAGGGTTGCGGGCTTTCTTTCACAGGTCTGGACTCAGCATCAGTCCTGGTTCTCTTACTGATTTCTTCCCTCTGGGAATTGTTTACTAGCTGTTCATCCATCTTGTTTGACATACTGACCTCAAAAAAAAAAAAAAAAGAAAAGAAAAAAAGTCTGTATTTGCTGACACAGTCCAGCTTGCTTACCTAGAAATTTTATTTATTTCAGCTGAGATCGGACCCACATTGGACCCTCTTCTACAAGTAGGAAAAAAAGCAGCAAAGTCTACTTATGTTAGGGGGAAAAAAAAAAAAGCATCTACCCAAATGAAGGGGAAGCATTTCAAAGCAGAGAAGCATAGCCTAGTGGCTAAGGTGACTCTGGATAACAAAATGAGGTGGATTCTTCTCTTCCCTTATTGCCAGCTTGGGCATAAAGCAAGGTGTTCAAAACTACTTTTCAGAAGTGTTGAACACCTGCGGCGTCTACTGAAGTTATTGAGACCTGCAGCTGCTGGCTCAACATTTGTACATACGGGTGATGCCCTTGCTCGTCCGCTCCTCTGTAAAGCAGGTATTGCAACACCCACCTCCGCAGCGCGTGTGAGGCGTAGCAGCTAGCACTTGGGAGACCTCTTGCTAAATAAGAGGTAAAGTGACTTTAAAAGCTTTTGGGATGTCGATATTTTTTTCATGGTACAAAATATAAAACAAGACCTTGTCATCTAAGTGATCTAGAAGGATATTTGTATGATCTGCTTCTTGTCAATAAAATAAGACTGGGCTCTTCAATGTATTGACATTACTGACAGACAAAAAGGGACTCCTGAAATTTATGAGAGGTGGAATAAAAAAGATTGCAAACTTTTTTTTTTTGCATTTATTTGCATTCTAGGAAGGTGCCAACTGAAATATTAGACATGCTTAGCTCTTTAGTGAGAGTATCACATAGCTGTAGTGTATAGAAAAATAAACCTAGTATCCAGACTTCAGCCACGACTTCCTCCCTATGGTATTTTTTAAGGCCTTACTGTAAAACAACAATGTGAACAGGTCTACAATTTCCAGTTATTTTTCCCTATTGTAATTCTCTATACTTTGGGAGATATTTTCCTGAGGATTCTCATGTTCACAAGAAGAAATTTAACAGCTATCCAAAACTAACTAAAAAAAAAGAGAAAAAAAAGCAGCTAAATAACTCTAGTGACTCTATGAGACTCTGTTGACTTAAATAGGCTATGGATCTGCAATCACAGAAAGASACCTCACATAGCTTCCCGATTTGACCAAAACTGAGACACACTTAACGTGAGTAAATTTTGAGAATCTAGGTGATGTGGGGAAAAATGGGAGGTTATTTCTCAAAAGTGAATCTGTGGCTAAATCTCTGCCTGTAGACTAAACAAGGCCGTGGCCCATTCTCTGGCTCTGAAGACGAAGGGTATGGCTGAGCTGGCTTCCCTATGGGCAAAGTCCCTTTCCTCACCCCACGCCTGGGTGGCTTATGCCTTCCTCTGAACTATAGTCAGGCAACCAGTTGGTCCAAAATAAATACTGCCAAGAAGCATGTTAACAGTGAAACTGGTTGCACAACTGCAAGTCAGTTTTCAAGCACAAGCACTAGCCCTGTATTATTTATAAATACAGACAAGACTGTAATTTTTTCTTGCCTGGGTCACTTTATAAGAGCATAAGCTTATACGAGGCAGAGATTTTTCATGCAATCAATCAGATCAATTGTCTACATACTCTAATATCTTGCCGTGGTAGCTTTAAATGCTTGCCCTTAAGATATAAGAAAATAACAGTAAATAGCAATCACTATGATTTGCATTACTTTTTCCTGCCTAATTTCAGCCTGATCCCTATATATAGGCATACAGAGATAAAAGCTGAAAATGTTCACTTGCCATTTACAGCAATGGTATCTTGAACATGCACAAAACCTTTTCCCTTTTGGTTTCTGAACAATATTTTCTACGATTTACCCATGGACTGTCAATATACATTGTTTATAGTCAGCGAACAAGTGACTTGTAAAATTTTTGCTTCTAAATTTGGCTGCATTTAAGGGTTTGACATTTGATTCCAAAATCAAAACTATTGAGCAGAACAGTTTATATATGTATTTATCTAAAAGACACATATTCAGAAGTTCCTTCTTCTTGGCAGACCCTGGCAGCAGTTCCTGCCCTTGCCCCTTCAGATTTTTCTCCTTTTGTGGACTTTTAATTGTTGTGTCAACCAAGAAAGGAAAAGACATAAAATAAGAGCAGGGCAGATGTGAAACAGAAAGGACACTATGAAACACACATATTGGGACAAAAAGAGGAAGGAAGGAGTAGGAGAGAAATTTGAACTGGGACAAAAATGAGTCACCTATTTATGCTAAGTTGGACCTTGTGTCTGACATGTGACCTTGTGACCATTGCTTGATGCTCATGCAATTCTCCAGAAGTCACAGAAAATACTTGTTGTTCACATTGTCTTAATTTTAATTTGTAGCAGGCATTTGTGATTCTTATGATTATTTCAGCTCATTTTTCTTAAAGAAAGAGTAAATGAGAGTTCAGAATACAATAAGCTAACTATAAAACCCAAAGAAGTCCTGACTGTGGCAGGCTGTGCTCTGAATTTCTACAGAGGATATATATGTTCAACCTGTCTCAGGCATGGTTGGACTGCTGAAACCCTTCACCTTTGCCTTGTGGTTCTCTCTTATTCACCTCAGCATAAAAACAGTAATTCTCCCACAAGCTGCTTCCCAACATGTTGATCTAAAACTCAAAAATCCATGAGGGTCTTCCTAAGAACTTCAGGGAATATTGGATTGGCCCCTAACTTGAATGCACTTTTCTTTTTCTTGCTTAATGATTGTAGTTAGGATTTCACAAGCACAAAGAAATGGTGCATTCCAGAAAGTTTCAGCTCTCCTTGACTATATGACATTCAGAGGCGTCTCCCCGCCTTTTTCAGTTTGGGTGACAGTGCACACAGAAATTGTTACACAGAAGGAATCTCTAAAACAAATCCTAATTTTATTTCTTTCCTCCAGATTAGCACTCTTTCTCCCCTTCTTTTCATTATCTCTTGTATTTTACTTCCATAACAGGCTGATGTGAAGTCAGGGCTGCCAGCTGCATTGCTCAGTGGCTGCAGAGCTCAGTAGTTCTGGAAAGTTTTCCTGGCTCTCCTAATGACTTACGGTGTGATTCTGGGCAAGTTACCTCTGCCTCTGCTTATCCATTTCCCCAGAGGAATAGGGATCATTAATCATCTGCAAACTCTTCTGAGACCTAGGAGAAGTGCTTCTTATTAATGCTATTAATTTATAGGACCTACATTTTCACTTGAATGGCCTAAGATATAACTTCACTGTTGCTTTCAGTAGGGGCTGAAAAAAACTTTTTGGTGGAAGAAAGGATTCCAGAGGTATAGAATTTTACATAAATAGCTTTTAGTCCTCTCTTATTCATCTGATCTATTTCTTACAACTTTGAATCAAATTCTATGTAAAACGCTTGTCTGGGCCTGAAGTTTATACACTGTTTATGTTATTTCTTAGCCAATTATTTTTTAAAATATTTTTTCTACATCTTTCTCATATGGAACTTTGGCTTTGATTTTCTGATTTTCAATTCATGATTTAAAATGGCAAATGAACATACGGACTGCAGGGAATGAATTTTTTTTCCTTTCTTCTGTTGAAAACCAAAGATATCCAAAGAGAAGTTATACCCTAATGCAGAGGGAAAGCCCCCGAGCTAGAACATACAGAAATGCAAGCGAACCATCTCTGACTTTCATTTTTAAGACACAGATAATGAGAGAATATCTCCTCAGCAGCCAGTATGGATCAATTCATCATTGCAGTGGTGCCATTACTTTGAGTCACACAGAAAACGTGGCTCTTGTTTTAATTCAAGGTTTGTGTTAATGCACGTTAGCTTGAAATTCTATGTCTGCAAATTGTTTTTAAAAATCGATAGTTTTCTTTTTCCACTCCCCTGCTTATCCCCCCAGCACAATGTTAAATGTAGATGTGCAGCCTTAATTGGTTTAGTTACAAGAAGATAATCTTTTTTTTTCCTCCTTTCTCGCTGCTGCCTGTTAGCTTAAAGGCTTTTTAGCTGAAGGTTGATAATTATCGCTGAGGAGAAACTAGCACATCAGGAGTTCATTTTCCATCCTCGCACTTGTGGCTCCCCTTTGAACTCCTCTCACCAAAGCCGCGTTCCCACTTTGTCACTTTCCTCCCGCCATCATAAAAAGGTCCCCGCGGCCGGAGGCTTCAGCCTTTGCCGACCGGCAGAGGGAATTGCTTCTCCCGGGCGCTCCTCCGCAATGGACAAATTGCACGAGACTTTGATAAACATGGAAGACGGTTTGGGCTCGGAGCATCCTGTCTGCTTATCTCCCTGGGACTGGAAAAACAACGCCGGGGCTTTTGAGCTGAACCAGGCCTCGTCTCCTCACAGCTTATCTCCAGCTCCTTCCTTCGAGTCCTACTCTCCGTCCCCTTGCCCGGCGGCGATCGAGACCCCCTACCGCAGCAGCGGCAGCAGCAGCAGCCTGGCGGGATACAGCCTGGAGGATTTCCCCGCCGCCTACCTGCCGAGCCCCGGGCAGGCCCGGCTCCCCAAGGGCACCAAGGTCCGCATGTCGGCCCAGCGCAGGAGGAAAGCCAGCGAGAGGGAGAAGCTGAGGATGAGGACCCTGGCGGAGGCTTTGCACACCCTGCGCAACTACCTGCCTCCTGTCTACAGCCAGAGGGGCCAGCCTCTCACCAAAATACAGACCCTGAAATACACCATCAAGTATATCAGCGAACTGACGGATCTTCTGAACAGCGTGAAGCGGGCATAGGCCCCGGCTTGAAGAACCCGCCCCCGGAAAGCTGGGATTCTGTCTTTACAAAAAAATCCAGCRGAACGTCTTCCTCGCCAGAATACCATGGTGTGGCGCAGGGGAGGAGGACGGAGCAGAGGGAGGGAGCGCGAGGGTCGCTGTTGTACATAGGATGGAGTGCTGGAAGGTGATATAGGATTGATTGCCTAAACCCGAGCTGTGGGTTGCCGAGCTGGAAATCTTGCTTTTTGCTTTTTCATGTCTTGCTTTTTAATAATGAGCTTCTAAGAAATATTAAACCTAGTCTGATACAAAAGTCAAAAAAAGCCAGCTGATCCTACTAGGATGTATGTATCACTGTTCTGACTGATCTTCTGTTTAATAAGGACAGTGGTAAACCCATAGATTTTAAAGTGAGTTTAAAAAAAGTATATAACAACAACACTATAGGAATACTAAATGTATTGATTTGTAGGCACTTTAATATTAGGACAAGGAAGAACGTGTATAGTTAGTCCAAGCTTTGTCTATTTATCCACATTTCTACTGTACCTAAAAATCAAGAAACTAAGTAATATTAAGAACATTTTTACTCATAATCAAATAAATATCACTCACATGCTCTGTATCTTGCTTTATATATCTGATAGATAAGTATAATCTAATAATTAATGACCACTAAATATTGGAAATGAAATATAAACAAACTGACATTTTATATAGATACTTGCTGATAAAGTCTATCTTCTTTTTTAATATATGCAGAAACATATCCTATTTCTGTATTTAATGTATAACCCCCTTCCTTCCTTCAATGTCTGCAAACTTTCACATTTCAGACATTTTCACATCAGATGATTGCTAGAAGAAATAAGACTGGACTTAGTACTGCTTCTCCCCTTCCTTCTCTTTGGTTGACCTGAAATGGTCAGGTATCAGAAAGATGCAAAGTTTACCTTCAAGGTGTATYGAAACCTAGAGGGTCTCTAGTAACCATAAGGTCTCCTTATTAAAAGCTGTCAGATCAACTGCCTGCTATGGTGAACAAGTCCTTTAAAAAAGAAAAAAATATATATTCAAAACCCTCAAAACCCCAACAAACCAGGAAATAGTCCAAATCTTTAATTACTTTGACTTTYGTCTGATAGATGTCACACGGGTCTAACTACACTACACAAAAATGGGTTGCTTTGTAAATCTTATTGCAGATTGATTTGGAAAACTTGGCTCTCTGCTGAAAGACTCTGCTCCCTGAGGCCAGCAATGAACAGAGAGGAGCAAAACCCGGAGAAGAGGTGGAGCATTGCTGCAGTGCAGGGCTGGGTTGTGTGGAGCTGATTAAGGCAGAGTAACCTTTTCTCCGCGGAGAGCTGTAAGGCACAGGGAGCAGCAGTCAGGAGGTAACAGGCTTCTCTCACCAGGATGGATAGATCAGCACGTTGGTGTTGGGCAGATGGTTTGTTTACAGATACATCCTGTACCAGAGCACTGCAAAGCTAAAACTTTTTTGTATCTTTCTCTTTTTTCTTTTCCTCTTTCTGTTCACTTTCTCTATTTGTTTGTTTGGAATGAAATGTAATGGTCTTTGTACATTTTTTTCTCCAAGGCTCAGTCTAAGCTGACTCAATACTCTTCTCACACAATATATGCATACTGCAGTAATCAGTGCGAAATTCATCAGTGTCTGAAAAAAGCAGCTAAGTTCAAATTTATGCAGGTAGTTCTGTCAGTCCAAGAAGCACCTACATTTAAGTATATCCCCATATGCTTCTGTTCTGTTTTAACCCATATTAGATTTCTCACAAGCTTTAGTGTTTCAGCAAGAGTGTAGATTTGTTACTATAAGCCTGTACAACTGATCTGGATTTGAGCAGATGCAGAGCCTCACAGATACCGAAGTCTGTCTGGATTGATTTGGTTGCAGTCCTCACGCATTTCAATTGAATAATAATGTGGTCATGGGACCTTGCTGCAGAACCAGACCCGAAAATCTGATCCTGAGTGCACTCTTTTAGAGAAGACTCCTACTGCAGTTGACAGTTATAAAGGAGCACCTGCTCACTAGGGGTGGCAAATCACCAGCAGATGCTTATGAAGATAATTCCATCATTCTTGGATGATGTTGCTTATAGAGCATCATCATGCACAAATATATTAATTTGATAGACTGTCTGTGCTTGGGAAGGCTTTTAACCTTGTTTTTCAAATCTTCCACACCTGAAACTGAAAGTAATGACTTCACTTTTCAGCTCTTCAGGTAAGGAAGCCTATAGGCTTGTGGTTAAAGCAGAGAAACAGGGGGGCTGAAGGATCCACTTTTATTGTTAGTTTATATATGGCTTTGGCTAGTCRTCAAGCATTACTACCTCAGTTTGCCCATCTACAAATGAAGATCGTATTAGCCAATGCCTTCAGGAGGCTGTTGTCCAGGACCCAGTCAAGTAACCCTGGAGCTTAGTAGGGCTGTATGCAGAGTTGCCCCAGCAGCAGGTACCTTGCAGACGTGAGGAGTGACTCAGGTTCAGCATCTCCCGGCACTGCAGAGAAAGTGAAAGCCAAAGCCCTTGCAAGCTTGTTGGTTCCCTGCAGATTAACTCTTCCTGTCCCTTTGAGTCCAAGGTGAAGCAACACCTCTAACTAATGGCAAAGGCTTAGAGTTTCAGAAGGACCCCTTTACTACTTCTGTACTAGTAAACTACACTGTGCCAGACCCCGCTCTCTAGTCCTGAAAACCCAGTGGCCATTGGTATGGCTTTAAGTTCTTTGAACTCCAACACAAAGTACCTGCATTCAAGCTGCCCTTAGGGAACAGGTCTTAGGGAACAGGTCTTAGTCTAACTAAATCCCTACCTGTGCTGCAGAATTGCTTGGGAGCAAGGCCTGCATCTGAGACAGAGTTGGTTTATTTGAGTAGTTTGTTCACTAGCACCATTTAATTTATTGGTATTGAAAGAGCCCTGTGACAAGCTCACCCTTTCAGGGGATCTCTCCTTGCACCTGTGTGTCAGGGTGAAAAAGGTGTGTGTGTGKGGGGGGAAGCGACCAAGGCACATGACATATTCCTGCCTGTGACCCAGACTTTTGYCATCTTTAGTCCTCCCATCCCTGAAAAAAACAAGTTATTGCTCTGCCTGACATGCAGCATCTCTCTAAATCTCTCCCTTTGTAATTCTTCCCCTTGGCATCTGTGTAGCACTGGATAGGATGGGCTGAATTGTGTTGGTACAAGTCCTGTTCCTGATAAATACTGGTTTATCTAAACACAATAGAACATGATCAAGATCTCTCCTGTCCTTTACCCCAGAACTTCAGGATATTTACTTGCTGTGAAAAAGACTGAAGTTTCAAGTCCCCTTCTCCATGGCAGAAGATCTAGCCCCAGGAGCATATGCAAGAATATAAAAGCTAGTTTGTTCTAAATGGCATCTGCCATTGCCATGGCAGCTCCTTATAAGCTGTGGTGCTAGCAACTTCAAAAAAAAAAAAAAATATATATATACACACACACACACGTAATATAAATAGATCGATCAATCCTTGGAGAGCTCATGGTTTTTCAATTGGTTAGATGCTTGCTGGCCATTCAGTTGAACTACTGTTCCTTCATTTCCAGTTTACTGATCAGACCATTATCCCATCTGATGCTCCCCAAGTCAGTTGCTGCACACTAGGTGCAAGTATTTTGCCTTTTAACAAATGTTTCCAGACATTACAAACATGCTTTTGTACTAAGCCAGAGAGAAACAGTATAGATGATGCACAAATGCTACACCTGTCCAAAGACACAGAAGAGCAAAGTAGTGAAACCGCCTGCAGGTTGAAGGCAAAGGTGTCCCTCAGGCAGAAGAGAAAGCAGAGGGGAATGCACAACCTCCCCCTCTCTCCCCACAAAAAAGAAGGGCCACCRAATTAGTTGGAAGCCTGGAAGTCAGTAGCTGCATTGCTTGCTGAGTTGCTCTTCTGGTTCAGAGCAGCACTGTTTTCATTCTGGATGAATCACTGAGCAGGAACCAGATGCATCTCTAAGCCGCAGAGCCCTTGGAAAGTTTTCCTCATGGTTCTGGCTTGTGACTTTTCCCTGCTTCCATCCTAACCTTTTTATTACATCAGATTTAGGCAGGGAAAAGCAGACAGCTACATATAATGGATTTTATACAAGTTAATTCCTTTGGTGCTGAAAGCCAGTCAGCTGGTGCTGCTGAAGGGAATCACTGCTGCTCTCACAGTAGGAGAGCAGGGTCTCAGTTTCTTCTTARACCTCACAGAGAACAAAGGCTGTTCTGATGCAGCTGGAAATATATGCTGCTATTTTCTTCAGGAGAGAGGACTCCTCTGGAAGAGAGGAAGTCTAGTAGTTAGGGCATTAACCCAGGAGCAACTCCTGTCTCCAGGGTAGGCCTTCCATTTGAATTCAGGTGAGTGATGGCTTCACTGTACACACTGTAAAATGGGTACAGAAGCCTGGCTAGACACACTGAAGATACTGAGGTGGTCAAGTACTATTCCCCATTCAGATTCTGTTCTATTCTGCTTCCAAGGAAATATTCTTCAGTGGTTAAAAGATCTCAGAATAAGTTCTCCCAATCACCCCTCGCTATGTCTGTGGAGCTGCAGAGCTCACCCCCTCATGAAAGCAGAGGGGAGCCCAGCCTGCATAAAATGCTTTGAAATTCTAAACTGAGAAGCACCACGTAGGTGCCAAGAAGTTTTATGGTTACACATTTGGGCTGCACATAGGTGTGCTTTGGGGAAAGATAGCCTCCCACTAACAGGCCTCAGCAGATTCCTTGGGGGAAGCTGCTTATCCATGAGATAGCACAGCCCTGCAAACCTTCTACTAGGGAGGTCAGAGGCTTTCCCTACAGCTCTTCATGGTAGTAGTTTGAGAGATGTTGTATTTATATACATGCACATGTGTGTATGGATAGCCCAACTTCTGAAGGGATGGATAGTATCTGACTTCCTCTTATTCCTTAAGATATTTGTCATCCAACAACAAATGCTACTGCCACATTTTACAGATGGAAAAGGGGTCATGGGGACAAGTCCTACCTCCCAATATGCCAGTTTGTTTTTGGCAAGTTAAAGGGGTCCAGATGGACCTAACTCCTTCATTAAGCCTTTGACTTTGCCTCTGTTACACAGCAACATCAGACTAGGTTTGCTCTTATCACTACACAGACTGGTGTAAGGAGACYGATTCAGCCTACTTGTGTTTTAAAGCATTGATTTTGAAGTACTCATCTGTCTTAGATTTGAGAATCTGGTCACCCTAGCTTTCTTTAGGTGTTTCTGGGTTCACATATTTAAGGAAAGCCAAATCTGGATGGAAATGACTAACTGAAGGCTATTAAATAGATTTGGGAGGTCTGGGTTTAAGTTCTGGCTTCTACCACAAATCATTAGCTTATTGCTGGACTACGTTTTCATCTGAATATAGGTGCATGGTGCTTACTCTCCTACTACAAATATTGAAGTTTAAAACTAAAAGCAAAATAATATACCAAAATGAAAGTGTAATTTGGGCCAGAAAATAAACACCCATATTCTTAGTTTTTCAGTGTTCAGCTAAAAGAAAGCTTTTGCTGTTTTAAAAGATCAAAGTAGCACACACTTAAAGTATTAGCCATGTTGCTGAATATAGATTATAAAAAAAATGAACTCTGTTTCTATCAGCGATTGGAAATAACGAGGCTATTTGTAGCATTGACTTACCACCATTTATTTCAAGTGGAAGTAACTGTCTGCAGTACACTTCTATTATTGTTTCTATTTTCCTATAAAAACAAATCACACCAGACTTTTCCCTTAGACTTTTATCATTCACCTGTTGAAGTTGCAGAAGACATTAAACATAAACAAAGAAGATTGATCTCCTTTCAACTTGTGTTAACAGGGGTATAAAAATAACATCCCAAATACCAGGGGGAAAAGCATGTGGTCATAAAATATCCACTTAAAAGGCAGAGAGGTGTTGAATCAACACTTGAAGAGGATTTTTACCCCTTTTTATATATAAAACCAGGAAGGCAGTTCCTGAATTTTAGTATAAACAGACACCTCTGAGGTGGAGAGAGAACTACTACTGTTATGTCTCCTTTAAAAGATTTTACTGATATTCAAATGGGATTTGTGCGCCTTGCATGCTGCTGGAAAGTCTGGCAAGAAGGTTCATGTAAATCCTAGTCCAGTCGTGAAGCAGAATCTTCCTGAATTTTCCAAAACATTAAAAAGAAGTGTTAATAGATAGAATGGCCCTTTCACACTTAGCAAAATGACACTGAACAGAGCTTCTAGAAAAGCAAAAGAGCAAGTCAAATAAAGTTTACTTGGGCACCATCTTCCTTTCAACAGCTCTTAAATCCCTGTCAACAAACAAAAGATCAAGATATTGACTAATCTCATGAAAGAGGTGAAGATGCTTTAGATACAAGATGGTAAATAGCACATTTCTATTCGTAAGCTACTTTGTCCTTGAGTCTGTTTGGAGAAAGGAACAAAACACCCACAACAGAAGACGAGTTAATAGCAAAAATAGGTGGCCTAACCTCATACTCCTGTTATTGTGCCAGCCCCTAGACTACTGCATTCTGTAAAGCATATGGGGAAATCTCCATACCACTTAAAGTGCTTCCACTTGTGTTCTGTTAGGGGCAAAACCCTGGCAGCATAGTATAGGTGTGCCCTTTGAATTCTCAATAGATCGTGCCCACAGTCAGAGGCATACCTAGCGTTTAACCCATTGGGATTAACACAGGAGAAAGCACCAGGCACATTGGCTTGTCAAACCTTACGTCTTGCTCTTTTCTTTTATTCCCTTGCTGACATACTTGCATCTCATCCCTTGATACCATAGCTCCATGGCTTTAATCTACACCTGCTACTGTAGTAACAAGACTCTTAGCACAATAGCCTCCTCTATTGGAAAACTCATTCTGGAGGAGCAGCTATGGATTTAATATTTCCCTCATCATGAGGCCCACATGCAAGGTGACACCTATCCTTAGGCTAGGCATATACTGCCAAGGGAGACAGGGTGAGGGATCATTTTCTAGCCCTATAGCTAGGCTGGCTGGCAGTCTGACTACATCCATACTACTGTACACACACACACACACACACACGTGTGTGCTTGCACTTCATTGCCCCGGGACAAGTGGGGAAGGTCCTGGCATATTTCAATACACTGAAGAGGCTGAGAGGGCTGGATCTAAGGAAACAGAGTTAAACAGATACTGATTCTCACCTCAGTAAGAAAAGGCAAGATGAAGGTGTTTTTTCAAGCAGCAATTATGGGATTAAAGCACAGATATTACAGCCCATGCAAAGCTGAACAAATTTTTTTTAGAAAGGACAATAAGGGAGATCTACTGTTTAGCAGGTAACTGGAAGACACAAGACTTACCAACATGAGCATATGATTATAGCACAAACCGTTTAGTGGGATCTCTGTACAGGTATTATAGCAACAGAGGTACAATCTTACAGACACTGTATTTTTCACAAAGTGAAATTAGATCCATGAAATACTTTTTTGCTCAACTTATTTTTCCACAGAAATCCCCTGTTGTATAATTGTTTAATATAAAGTTAAAAAGCAGACAGCACTGTACACCCATTATCGTATCTTTAGCCCTAAGGGATAATGATTCATGCTAAGCAATAGCTTTCCTTAGAACAGGAAAATGCAATATTGAATCTGAACTGTTTTCACATCACTGTTCAGATATGAAGAAGAAACCCAAACTAGAGTTTTTCTTCCCATAAAAAACAAAACCAAGAAAACCAATACTCTGACAGCTGCTTCTAGGCATCACATTTACTAGGAAGGAAGCATCCTTTAACACTTTGTGGATAGGGTCTGTCTATTATTAGTGTAACAAGTCACCACTAAAAGCCTTTTTCCTTTAGGCTGACAGCCTAATCAACCAAGTGAAGTCACTGATGCTACCTGTGACCAATTTCCCCCCACTCAGGGGAAACAACTTTACCCTCCAGAGCCACAACACTACAGTGAGAGCCACAGCTTACAGGTTTTCTGTCAGTATCTACTATAGGATTAAGTATGTTCATCCCTGTCTTGCTTTGAAAAGTGCTTTCTCTTACTGACATTAAGCTCCCTGGAACACTTTATTCATATTGAAGCTGGGGAAAGCAGAGGAAAAAAAGCATGAGATTTATCTGGTTCCAATGATTTACAACAGATTTCACTCCTTCCATTGCCTTCCTCCCCCTACCCCAAAACAGATGCTTCCAACTACAAAATGACTAGCCATGACAGTTTCAGACATGTTAACTGAGCAGACTAGTTCAGACACGAGTCACACATTAAGACTTCTACACATTAGAGGAGCCCAAGCAACACAGTAAGTTGATTAATCAAAGACAGAGATATATCCATATTGGTTAGCTGACTCTTTTCTTGGTGAACACTGTCAATATATTTCCCCAGTAGATATTTTCAAGATGTCCTTACTTGTAAGCATTCTCTAGGCAGACTGCACTTGCTTACACCACCTAAAATGCGATTTCTTAAAACTAACAGTTCTTGTTCAGTCTTTATCAAAAGTCCACATATTCACCTACAGGGAGAAGAGACAGATTTACATGAGCCTGTTGTTACAATAGCAGTACACTTAGTCCTTCAATAATGTAACTTAAGAGTGACACCAACCTCTTCCAGTCACCTTTTCCTTCTTAAAAAGTACTGCTCCAGATGATGCTTGCCCATACAGATGGGATTCTGCACTGCGGTCTAGTGAGACATTTCAGCATTTAATGTTCTTGTTTGTGTTGAACAGGAGTCTGTCATCTGACAAAGCTCCTGATAGCATATACCATGTTGCTGAGTAAAGATTCAAGGGTGACTTAAGAAGTGCCCATTTTCTTACCAAGTCTGTGTTTCCCAGGATTGCATCTCCTTGGACAAAGAGAGTCTGAAGACTGGTGCATAGTGCTGCAGATCACCACCCTGCAGTGGAAATACAGCTACAAGACAAAAATATTTATTTTACAATGCAAGGCAATCATATCTGGCAAACTTCTGTGGTCAGTATGTGTATCAGAGGAGAAGAACTGAGCACTATTGAGTAGCTAGTCTGTATTTGCTCCCCATAGACCACTATGCTTTCATGAAGGAGGCTAATACCTCCAAGTCAGTGATCAGCACAGGCTTTTGACAGTGTTTGCTGCCTGCAGCAGTCCAACTTTAGGGACACACATCTCACTTCATAAAGCACATGACAAGTTACAGAGGCATCTCACCTGCTCTTGTAGCAGAGTTGTGCCTTGAACAAAAGTGAACATCCTCACTTCAAATCTCTTCAGGTGCTGAGGAAATTTTACTCTGGGGCTATAAATAACTTGGTGGAATATGGTTCTGTGAGAGTCTTCACTATTTTCACACCTTTTTGGGAAGGGAAAGTTACTTAACTTAGATGTTCATCATTTCAACAAGATCTTTAAACAAGACAAGGAAGTGAAATGTACAGGAGCTTTGTTTTCCTCATACAATAGTGGTATGGATAGCGCCTCCCCCCTATTGGTGGTCCCCATCTTTGGCCGCAGCTATCGTTGCTTCTTGTTCTTTCTAGCTAAAAGTACTTCTGGCCACACTGAGGACCTGCTGCCACCAGAAGGCATACCCAGCATGCAGATACCATCAGTGTACTTTACAATTTAGGAACAATTATATAGTTAGGACAAAATAATCCTTCTATATCCTCTTCCCTTTTTCTTCCAGCTGGGAAAATGGGCCTTATACTGAACAGTTACCAAAACCAAGATGAAAGTTCTCCTTACCCATTTATAAGGATAGGCCACTGGGGATGGCTGTCACTGCTTTGGGAGTTCGTAGCCCAACAATCTTCTAAGTTTAGTTCTAGTCTCACATCTTCAGACTGGAGCAATTCAACTTCAAAATACAGTGCCTCCCTCAAGTATTTTACCACAGGATATTCTGATTCCTTGTAGGGGTCAGAAAAGGACTTCTCTACAAGACAGAGTATTGACATTAGACTGTGGGATTGTCTTTTGGTTTGTTCCCTCCCTTCACCCCCTCCCCCAAACCACCACACAGTGTAAGCATTCACCAAGTCTTTGCTTCACTCTTCTTTCCACCACTGTTTACTTAGATACAGTAATACAAAATCTGCTAGAGCATATGGATGTTGACTGACAGGGTTAGGATGGTGGGAGAACAAGAACTGGTAAGGAAAGGAAAGATTTAAAGTATATTCTTAGGTTTGGAGGACCCAGAGGAGAATGCGTTCCTTCTGCAGAAGGAGAATAAAACGTTCATTCAAAACCGTCTCTGGAAAGGTACTGAAAAAAATGCAGCAGGGCCACTTCCCTCAAGGAGAGGGATGGTTCAGGCTTCAGTTAGCCCTTTCTGCCAGTGTCAATTCCATTTTACTGAAGTATTGCACATAGCTTCCTTCTCTGACACAGGCTACAATTATTCTGGTCAATACTAACTCCTCTCCTTAGAAAGATTTTGGGGACTGGTGGGGGAGAAAGACTACCCTCATATCTACTGTGCATACCATTTACCATGTCCAGTCCAAGCAGGAGGGGGAAAAGAAGCCAATTTTTTTTTTTTTTTTGGTATCAATGGCATAAAGGTCTGATCAACTATAGATCTTTTGTAGACAGCAGAGTTTGTATTGCATCCTGGAGTGGAGACCCCTGTTAGAGTCCTTAAAATCTGATCATAAGTATTACCTTTGAAAAGCTTCAATGAGAGAGCAAGAGAGCCAAATCCTGGCTTAATACTGGGTACTGGGTTGTTTTTAGATTCATATTGGACATCAACAGTCTGCTTGATTGTGTACCAGCATACACACTTTAATCTGAAGGAAAAAAAAAGATGTAGCATTAGATTTTAGACACTAAAATACCTTGGGCAACCTCCTCCTAGGGAATGATACTTACTGGTATACTGGCATATCACTGCCAGGTCTAAAATAGAGTACATCATTTTCATATGTCATGGTTGTGCTGTTGAACTGAAAGATACAGATATTGTTATTAAGACGACAACTATGTTAGAATTGAGTTTGGTTTTGGCAATGTTCACACTCTTCACTTGACTGGTAGATTACATCAAGGAGAATGCATTTGGGAATAGCCAGAGATTATTGGCCAATAGCCCCATGTTTACTGAACTAAAGCTGACTACAGCTAACAGTTATATTGTAGTAAGAAGAAATAGCTTATCAACTAACAATACCTTGAATATGAAATAATACCCCAGAAAGAATTGCACTGTACCTGAGAAAGGTGACCAGTTGTTTCTATTAGCAGGATCAGAGTCCACCATGAGATGCAGCACTCGCAAAAGTAAGCTGCATTTGGTGTGACCTGAACTTGAGCATGATCTGATCCTTTGTTATTTTACCTCTGTTTTCTATTCATGCAGTATGTAGGTGGCAGGAATAGGAAACACTCCAGTCTTGGGTCAAGTATTAGTTAATGACATCTACCCAACTTCTACAAGGCATGTGGATACATGCCAACAGCACAGACTTATGTTAAAGTCTAGCAATAGACAATTCAGAGATGTCAAACTGAAGGCTGATTTCAGCAAGTACTGCTGACCTTGAAGATTGCTTTCACTGAATGAGAACTTCTGTGCAGCTGAATTTAGTAGCCACAGAAGGAAGACAGGTGCAAATATACCATTTTTCACAAGGTCAGCTATGACCTTCTTGCAGCTTCTGCTCAGCTCTGAGCTTCTACCAGTTCCAGTAATAACCTTACTCCAATACAGAACAAACTTCATGTCACTGAGCCTTTACCGTTCTACTTGTTCCACAAGTGTTTACATTGAACTTGAAGGTTGCAGTCTTCTCTGTCACTAGAATGGGTTTACATTGTCTGTCTCTCAAGACAAGCAGACTGGTGTCCACATCTGCAATCCCTACCAATTTCACTGCAGTAATAACCACAGTTCCATTGGGGAGGCACTCTGAAAAAGAAAAATGCTTTTTCCGTACAAATCAGGACTCATATCCCTAGAATCTGTAGCCTAGCACAATAAAGAAAGGTTTTATTTGGGTTTGCTAGCAAGGTTTTGGCAGATCATGAATATTAGAAGTTGAACTTGACTCTTTTCTGCACTAATGCTGTTCTGAATACCAGCTTCTTCAAGCTGACTGATGCTGAAGCATGCACTGCACTGGGTGAAAGTGATGGTGAAGGTGACCCTTTTCCTCCCAGTTCGAGTCYCACCCTCTCCTAAAGAGATTTTTCTAGCCAAGGTATTCAGTACATCCAATCTAGATGAGTAGTTTTGGAATTACATGTTCACAAGCTGATCCCTTCCCCTCCCTTCCCCCCCCCCTAAAAAAAAAAACAAAAAAACCCCCTCCTGAAACAGAGTGGCAGATGATGGCAGGGGGTAAGTTCCATCTGTAGCATGACTTGCTTTGTACTGTATTAGATTATATGAAAGCTGACAAGCAGATAGGTTATCACATAAGCATAAATTCTAGAAGCAGTTAATTATTCAGACTTTTAAAAGAGTGCTTATCTGTGTGACTTAGTAATGAGGTTCAAAGGAAAGTATAAACAGTAGTCCAGAAACACATTAGTGACAGTTAGCATTATTACGCATTAACTCTGAAGGTGAAAATCTGCAGGAAATTGAGAAGTCTCTCCTGTTAGCCAGGGTGATGCCATCCTTCAAGGTTAAGTGGAGTGAAGCCGTTATTCCAGAGGGATGAATATCCTAGAGATGATCACAGGTTAGATGAGAGAATGAAGATGCACTATTCCACTAGAACTAAGAGCAAATTATCACAATCAAAGGGTGAAGATGATTGATCAAAATTAAGTCTACAGGAGAGATTTTGTAATCTAGAGACAGCCACATCAGCCTTTTTCAGTGGTTTTGTAATACAAACTCTATTGCATGTGCAATTGCCATTAAGGGTAGCTCAACTTTAAAGTGCTTGTGAAATGCTTTTTTCTTGACTGCTTTCATCTGCATTAACCAAGGGAAGTTAGAGTTCTTCCAAGGGCAGAAAATAGTTCTCCATTAATCCTTTCAAGCCTATGATAAAGGAAAGTTTTACTTCAACTACAAGGACACAGTATATCTTGTTCATATCTTACAGCTAGAGCATGCCTTTTAGTTGCTTAATACGTGTTGGCATCCTTACTTCAAAGTCCACATGGGGAGAAAGGAAAGGGACACAGACTGCCAAGTGAGTGCCATTGTCACTCAGGCTATAGTTGTACTTTTGCGCAGCCTCTGGTGTCAGGTGCTGGTTAGAGATGAAGGGCAGCCAGTTTTGGTCCACATTCCCGCGAGTGATTATTAGATAGAGACTCCTCTCATTGCAAAATCCTCTTGCACTAGGCAGTACTGTAACAGAGTTAAGAGTTAGCCAGTGTGCTAGCTGCCATCAGAGTTTAAAACAGCTATTTAGGACAGAGCACCCTTGGCTGAAGTTAGCCCAGGTAAGGGCAGAGTTCACCACCAGGTTAATTGCAGCCAAACTGGTACACAGTTTTGTCCAAGTTTCACTTGCTTACCTGCATCTTTAACAGCAGACACTGTTATGACCGGAATGGTGAAAGTATCACTTGTTGGATGGATTATGAACTCAAGTGTGACATTCAGGGTGTATGTTCTAATGTCCTCTCTTGTGTACTAGAGAGATCATATTTAGAAATAAACTCATCAAGTGATCTAGTCAATTCTGTACTATATGTTGCAGTATCTTAGTACTCACCTCTTTCTTAATGCTTGCTGCATCAAATGGGACTTGTATTGCATAGGTTTTGCTTCCATTAGCATATCTGTTTTCATGTGTTACATATCCATGCTGAATAGCTTCAAGTACCRTTACAGTTGCCCCCTCAAAGGTTAAGTTCACAAGCTCCACATCAGGGAGGAACATTCCCACCGTCACATTCATTAGCCTGGCACTCAGATTTGTGTCTGAAAAGGAACAGGTTAACATTAAGCTCTTACCAGTACCAGTATCTTCAGTAAATTCAGTGTTAAGCTACTTACTGTTGGTTATAGCAAGTTCCACGTGTTCAAATGGTGTTTCTATTTCCTTGATGATAGTATGTTTGGTTAGTCCCCATTTGTTATCTTCCCACTGATGTTCCAAGAACAGGTTGATACTGTATTTTGCCCCATACTGTTCGCTGCTCACAGAAGTCTAGAATTTCAAATCAACACCCTTTAGTACATCATGATTTTACATTAAGTACAAATTGTACTGTAGCTTCCCAGGGTCAGCTAAAGTTACAGCTCAGAACAATTGTCTTCGGTTCCATGGCCCTGCTTTTATACTGGGAAAGAGATCTGCAAAAAGCAGCACTTGTGAGTAAACTTGAACTCAAGTAGCACTTGCTGTATCCCTATTATCAGCTCTTTTCTGAGTTTAGATTATCTCAGGACACCCAGGAGACTTTCTTCTGAAAATCTGCCTCTCCACCCCACCCTGCTCTTGCCTTTCAAAGCAGCAGAGGGTTGTTTAATCAGTAAAAGGGCTTCTTCTGCCATTTCCTTCAAAGTTTAGTTGTAACATTTGTTCAGGATCCTGTTCACTCCTAGACACTAAATTTAGATGTCCACAAGGTCACATGATACTGGGATGGGTACAGATTATACAAATAGGCTGTTCTCATTCTCCTATATGGTTGTGTAACATACAACAGAACCCACACACATTTTATAGTTCATACCCCTTGGAGACAGTCCTAAATAACATCAGGACTAAAAGCTGGTAGCTCTTACTGAGTTAACTTGAGACAAGTTAACAGTTCTGTATATTCTATATATCTGGTTCTGTCCATCTCTGCTTGCAAGAAAAGAATTTCTGCACAAAATGTTGCTTCCAAGAACTGTATTTGGCCAGACTTTTGGGATTTAACATACCTTTTCCTTTCCCCTTCTCCCTCAGTTTTCATTTAAAAGGAACAGGATGAAGAATTCTCCCTCCCCAGAACAAAACAGAGTACTTGGCCTGCAGTTTAACTCAAGTGACTAACCTTGTAATAACCACCTTCTGCACCTATTGGTATCTTGATTGTAATTGTATCCAAGTCATTAGATAATGAGTATTTCCTGGAAACCATTTCTTTAGCAGACAGTTTGTGTAGATCCACACCAGCTTCAACAAGCACATCCTTAAAGCTAGTTGCTCCAGCAGAGAGGGGTTGAATATATTTTGGAACAGTCCAGGTGATTGTTTTGTTAGTGTAGTCCACACCATCTTAAGGACAAGATATAAAAGCTGTAAGCTCATGACTATAGCTCAGAGTTGTCTTTGTACATTTCAGCACTGGAGTAGGTTACCAAATTTCTCACCTACAGGACATGCCACAGCAGTATCCACCATCAGGATCATCCACCGCTGTTTGTAAAATGTACTTGATCTCACTGCAGAAAAGGTAATTCCCCGAGCCTGCAGGAATAGATCTGGTTAGACCCATACAGYCCAACAGCTTACTGGGTCTGAACGACCATACCAACCTTGACCAGCTGAATTTGTGCAGCACTGTATGGTATTCGCAGCAGTATCCTGGTATCTGTGGTGTTGAGTCCGTAGCCAGCATGCCAAGCATCAGTCACTAGCAGGGCCTTTTTCTCTTCTGGTTGATGAAACACTATTTGCCATATTGAGGATTCTCCTGTTTTTGCCTAATCAGAGAAATTCATCAATAATTTAAACATGCTGTTCAAAATAACTCCTTATTTACTGTATTGAATGATTTCATTAGCTCGTAAGTTCTGAGTAGTTTTACTGCATTATTCTAAATACAGCTATTGTGACACCCCTTCAGCATTGCTCTACCATAGGAAAAACACATCTCCATATCAAAAACACCAGACAAACGTGGCACTGAAAAAACTTAGACACCCCATTCTATATGGGCATAATGATTTATGGGTCAGGAAGTTAACTGCACTGCTGTGTTGCAAATATAAGATCCAAGAAAAAACAAAAATGCTTCACATAGTTCACCCCTGGGTCCTAGGGTATTTAGAGACGGTTCTTGTTGCACAGGGTTCTTTCCTAAGATGACTTCACTTGGAAGATATTTGAGATATCAGTCTCCATTTCTTTCTTGGAGATGTGGCTGTCTGGATTTCTAATATATAAAATTTCTATGTTAAAACCACTTGGTACAGAAGTTCTGCTCTTCATACTGAAGTGCTTTTTGAAATATACTGCATGGACTTAGAACAGAAGGACAGTAGCACTAGAAGCAGCACTAGCTTTTATTAAAAGAAAAGCTGTAGTTTTACCTCTGGGAAGGCAAGAGCCCAGTCCTCAGGTTCATCTTGAATGAAGTCATGTACTGTTTGTGGAACCTCCCTCCTGACAGAAACCTGAATGCAAAAAGCCGGTGTCACTTGTTTACTTGTCTCCAACACCCTAGAAGTCTTACAGTACTTTCATAACAGTATAAGATTATTGAGGAGACCCTAGCATTTTCCAAAGAGAGGATCAAAAACATTTTTATTCAAGTCAAAAATTATGGCATAAAAGACAATATGCATGGTACATTATATATGGTCTGCTTGATTTCAGCTTTTTACTGCTAGCATATCTTCCTAGTCCTACTTTGAGTTGAGGACAGGAATTTGTTCTAGACTTCCATGTCCTCTTCAGAAATAACTCCTTTTCCTCCCTAAATTTCTTCCCACCAAATTCAGTGGTTATATTTTTGAAGGAAGCTTCCGTTTCCATTATTCTCTCAAAGAAAAGTTGAGGCAACACTGAATTTAATCCATCAGCATAAATTTTTGAATAGTATCTCACAACTTCATTGGCTATTAACACTATTCAATAGGCTTTATAAATGCATCGCTAGCACAGGCTTTAAGATGCATGCTGTACATTCACCAGTGAATTGTTCATGGTGTGGCGTTTGGATTCTTTCTCCCAGACATATTTCTAGCACCTAACTTCCTTCCAGAGAGCCTCTTCCAGTACTTACCTCCATGTAGTTTTTTTCACATATTAACTCTCTTGGACTCCATGGGCCATAATGGCAACTTGCACTTTTCAGGTGTGTTGCAGCATTTTTCATATCAGGAGTATGAGATGCTTTGATTTGTATAGTTACTGTGAACACATCTTTCTGCATGGACACAGGGAATGCTTGTTTGTTAGACCAATCTTTCTTCAGGTAGATACTCCCTATCCTTATGCTATAAGTAACCTACAAAATCCACCCATCTACCAGTCTCTATATGGAAAAGCAATCCATATTGAAGCATCATTGGTTTCTGTTTGGTTAACTACATAGGCTATGTATAGCTAGATGTGTATCTACATAGAAACACAAATACCTTTGAGAGCTGCTTCAATCTTTCATATAACTCCAGAGCCAGAGAGAACAACTATATTTTATGGGTCATTTTGATTTTGTGCTTTCTGACATGGTAGCAGCAAGCAAGCAACAAAAGCAGCCCAAGTGTCTTTAGTTTATAAACTAATGTCTCTCACACACTAAATACAGCCAAAGCTAGCAGTCATAATTCCCTGTTCTCACACATGAGAAAGCAGTTGCCCTTCAAGGGCATATGTGTGATATGCTTATTCATATGCTCAGCTGTGCTTTGACTCAAATGCCAATACCAAGGAATGTTCTCAAGCCCTTGGATACATTTGAGAATTAAATGGCTTTCTGCTAATAGACACTCAACACATTACCAAGTTATTCATAGGTATTAACTAAAGGGGTCATAGTCTTTTGCATAACAGTAATATACAGCAGTGTTGCACTGTAGTCAAAACACCGTATTAGACTTACCTCTGACTGAGAATGGCAGCTTAGTGCAGAGGCACGAAATTCAGCGTTACCCCAATAGCTGTAAGTTACCGTATAGCCGCACTGTGATGCCATGGCCTCATCTATCTCCCAGGCTATGCCAAATTGATCTATGGGTAGTTAGTTAAGAGCAATATTAATGAGTATAATGCCTGCTCTCTGTAAATCCCTCAATCTTTTCTTGCCCCTTTGGTTCTGCTGCCTTGTTCCAAGGACCTAAAGCTCAGCTCTGATGTGGCCCAGTTGCATAACCTTAGCTCAGACTTCAGAGAGAATTGCAAAGTTGTGAGAAATCTGCAAGAAAGTCTGTAGAAAGATAAGAAAAGTAGAATTACAGACAGATTGAGACAGAGTTCATTAGCAGCTCAGGGATTCAAGATGAAAAAATAATCTCCAAAATAGAAAGGTGTGAAATCCTCAAGGGGTGTGGTGCTGGGGAAAACAGTAAGCATAGAACAGTCAGCAGTTGGGTCAGAGTCTGTGCTGTCAGGGATGATGACAACTTAGCAACATCAGGGACCTGTTCTGGCAATGGATGGTACAGGCCAACACTTCCTCTGACTGATACCTGCTTGGCCAAGAGAGACTTTTCAGGAGTCCCATAAGGGCTGGCAGGCAAAGCCTGGCTTGATTTCATAAGCTACAAAATGGTCTTTTTTTAAGCCAAAAATAATTGCTTTATTCTTAAGCTGTACATATCCTGCTTGCAGGGTCTCTTTGTGTGTAGCTAAAGATGCCTGAACACAACAGCCCAAATTGAATAGATGATGACAAAGAGTTTATTAACATTTTAGAAAGATGGATGTAGTGTTATAGCCTACATGTAGTCAGACGATATGTCAAACATTGAGAGCTATTTCAGGGCTGAGTTTGCATTATGTACTTTACACCTGATAATGCATTTAGCCCCAAAGTTATCTCACTCCATTCTTCTAGGGCACTTTGTGGTGCTCTTCACTTGAATGCACCACTTTGTGCCTACCAAGCCCATAGCCAGACAGCCCAACTAGTTTTTCTTATCTTCAGTAAGATTATACTCATCTACTAGGTCCCTTAGCAGCTAATATAAAAATTAGGGCCAGCTTCAGCTTGTGAATCTTCAGAATTACATGCTCTGTTACTAGGAATCATTTTTACCGAGAGCGAAATCCACCAACATGGACATGGCAAACAACCATGTTTTCCTGTGAAATGCATTTCAGTTCAAGTCCAAAGACAGCCTGGATTGCTGATGGTTGCTATGTTATCTCTATAAGGCTACAGAATAAGTTGTACAGAAGTAAAGGTAGCATTTGGTTATTTATAATGAGGCACAGCCTACTTTCACAGCTGTGTGAGCTTAATATGATCCAGGGGATCCTAATATTAGGGAACCTCAGAGGATTTAAAACACTTTACTTTGTATAATTTCCTCTTCAAGTTCTTCTTTATCAACTTACCAACAGCAGAAAAAGACAAGTATTTGTCCTCAAAGTATTCTGCACTCAGTGTTATGCGCAAGAAGTTCCCCAAGCACTCTGATCTCATGGAGCCTGTATTGAAGTCGTCAAAAGACTAGTAAACAGTGGATTAAAGGTACCATGTAAACAGAAACTTATTACTTTCCAGATTGTTTTATAAAGTCAACATATCATGACAGCTATACTCCAGCACCTCTCATCAAGAAGCGTTAAAGTTTCTCTTATCTAGGATTACTTCCAAAAGAAAATTCAGCCTAAATTAGTATACCAATAGTAACTTTATCTTGTCAGCTGGCAATGCCACCCAAAGCAGCCTGTCATTGAAAGGTTTTGAAACAGGATCAAGATCATACTACTTGCTGCCTCAAGCTAAACGTCTTATTTGTTCTGTTTGATTCCAAGAAAACCCCCACAAAACAAAACCCTGCTTACAAAAAGAGCCACAAACCCAGTTCCAAGTGAGGAGCAGCTGCATGAGCTACCTGCCAACCTCCCCTGCTCACTCAACCAAATACCAACAGCCAGAGGGCTCATGCCAGGACAGAGATGCACAGGAGCATTGAGGACCACAGGAAAAGAAGCTGGAGTCCCAAGCTATTGCAGCAGCGTGAAGCTGCCTACGGCTGCCAAACCTTTCACAAGGCAGAAAGAGGTACAAACTGTTCTATATGCACAAAAGGCTTCAGTGGTTTCTATTCCGTTTACTATATTTCCCTACTAAACTGAGATTAGTTGTTTCAAATAGATGTTTTTATGGTATCATGACCTAGTTCCAGTCAGAACTTTAATAGCAAGAGCGCATTTCAAGAGCCAACAGGTTCTCTCGTCCTAAAGAGGTCAGCACTATATCCTTAAATTAATCAGAACTGTGACTGGTATCAGAGCTGGTCATACCAGGGAACATCAGAGAGAGATGCTGATGAATACAACCTCTTTCTGCCCATATTCCAAGCTACCAGTATGATTTAGCTTCAGTGCAGAAACTATGTAATTGCTTCAAGCTGGCCAAGACCTCCTAAAATATATACCTTTTCACCCTGATCTCTGGTAGATGCTAATATGTTTACAGAGCACCCAGGAGGGCAGCGAGTCCTAGCACCAGCTCCCTACATCTGCTGTTCTAGGATCAGCTCTAATTCATAAGGCAGAAGTTAGTGAAGACAGCAGTTTTGGCTAAGAAAACCATCTCTTCTCAGAGAAAGCATTAATATCTCAGTGGTATTTAAAAGACCTTACATGCTATAAAGTATAGCAATTTTTTGCTTAAGGAAATAAGAGCAACAATATAGTCCATATTAAGCCATCAGTGCTTGCTACCAGAGTGAAGAAGGATAGAAACACTTGCTTTCTATAATGGTACATAAACCTAGACAGCATCAATGTGTGATTAGCAAGAGACACCTCTTTAGTGTTTGGAGTTTCTCAGGAAAAAAACATGCAAGTATGGCTCCTACAACAGCTTCAAGCTCCTCTGAAGCACAGAGAAAGATATTGATTCAGCAGAATATCACCTACAAAAAGGCCTGGAAATCAGTATATGAAGGCAGTTTACAGCAACATTACCTGGCCTATCTTCAGTCCATATGTCAGAGACTAGTGTCCCTATTAGCAACAACCTATAAGAGAAGACAGGGAGATTAGCAGCAACTCCAGCTGTAACAACAGCTGGATAACAGCATTCTTTGCTCAGAGACAGTTCTAGTTCAGGCATTAGAGAATACTTAAATTTACAACTACAGTTCTAGACTTGGAAATGGCAAAATAGGATTTCTGCAGTTAGTACTAGAAAGTTAGTGAATGCAGTCAGAGAAGTTAACATATCAGGTGCTTTACATAGGATAGTTCATTGCTAGCAGTAATGAAGTTCTCACCTCAGCATTAGATCCAACTCCATTGCCAGTTCACTTGGCCTTTAACTACAGTGCTTTTTCTGTTATTGTCATACACAAACTAAAACATCTGTCATCAGCTTTCCACAAAAATCAAARTCTTTCAGTATKCTCAGTCCTGGATAAATGAAAAGGATGCTACCTTTATACTGATGAAACCCATTTTCAGCTGTTTGCCCTCCTAACWATAAACCTATAATTTGTGTCACCTGTTCATTTACTTTACTGATTAAATCTGCACCTATCCAAATCCCTTCAGATGTTATGGTTGCCAGCTCTTGACCAGCAGGTTGTCTGGGCAGTGAAATAGTTGGCAGTGTTTTGATAAAGCATGTGGCAATTCATTATTTCTCAGTTACTTCTCTTTCACTCTGTCTCTGAAGATTTGCAAGATTTTTCATATGTACTTGCATTTCCTTACTCTGTCAGCATTATTTTTATGGGTCCTTGTTACCTGGAATATTGGTATTGCAATATTAAGAAATCAAAATTATAAATAAGATAAAGATAGCGTACATGGATTAGGTTAAATGAAGTTACTTGAAATGAAATTATTAAAGGAAGCTATTAAAAATGAAGTTATTATTTCTCTTTCTCTGTACCCTCTTTATGGAGGGAAGTGACATATGTTTAGGCTTTTCCTATTCATTCCCTCCCCTGTTTCAGGCCTACTATAGTAGGCATTTCAAGCCTGTCCAGTAAAAGATTTAGACACATGCAGGACTAGTATAATACCTCCAGAAAACTGCCAGGCTCTCAGAAAGAAGCCCAAAATCTGTAGTTAAATTCCTAGTTTTTTTTACACAGTTTGGCAACCCAGCAGCTCATTTAACACCTTTTATGCATTGAACAGGAAAAGTTGTTACAGGTGTATATTTAAAATCCTTTACTTCTTCAGAGCTTAGGTATCCAATTCAAGGCTGCAGTTATGCACCTCTATTAACCTGGGACCCAGATCCCTGCTTGTAGGCACTTACAAATACTCCATGGAAACAAATAAGGCTCAGTGTTTTTAAGGGAAAGCTAATGGCAATGCTTGGTGCTTTCATAATAATCTTATAGTTACAACATTTTCCCAGAAAGCAGGAAACCCGAGTTTAAATCCTCTTCCTTCTGAGACAGCTCAGACCCACAGACATCATCTCCCATAAAAGAGACCTAGCCCACCACGCAACAGTGGATAGGGTCCCTTCTATTTTTCCTCTTTTGAGGGTGGAAGGAAATGTCCATTGCAGATCCCAGAATGCAAGGTTAAGGGGTTCCAAGCAAGGAATATAATGCCTGAATTGGTGGCCTAGTAGCTATTATAATGGGAGTCATACCTGTACATGGAACTAAGCAGGTACTTGGCATGTCAGTGTAGAAGCATTTTGTTGCAGCATTATATACGAGCAGGAGTGTGTAAATCTAAAAACCAGATATAGTATTAAATAGTATGTTCCTATAGAAAGTCCACCATGTTGCCTTATAAATACTAATAATGTGTATAAATATGGTCTTCTAAGGACAGAAAAACTTATCAGAAAATCTGCATGGCCTTCACTTTACACCTGAAGTCTACCAGAGACAGATGTGTAAATCTATAGCTTTAAGGCAATTGGTGTAACAAAAATAGGAAACTAACTCATGAACTTGAATGTGACAGGTCAAAACTAGCAGTAAAAAGGCAAGATATGCTGGTGACTGATAAGTGTCTCAAGTTAACTGTGGAACTATCTGACCAGGTGACCCATGGAACACCTAGACCAGTGATTATCCATATGAGCTATGGCCAGCTGTGTTTCAGAAAGTTTGACCAAAAAACTGCAGAGGAGTGGACCTGACCACAGATTAGAGAAAAGGAGAAGGGACCCTGCCTTCTCCACATGCTGAAGGAGGAGAAGTTATACGTGCAGACCCGGGTCTGGATTAGTGACGGTTTCCCGCCACCATCAGCGTGGGTGAGCTCCAGTGAGTGCTGGGGTGCTGCGCGGGAATGTGACTTCCCTGGGTTGCTGTGCTCAGATGCTGGTTGTTGGAAAGGTGGTGGCTCTGTAGGAACAGGTCACTTAGTGCGCAAAGGGGTTGCTGTGGTCTGTGTCTGCAGCTGTTCTGAGTTGAGTGCTGCTTGCATGTAATTGTAGCAATATTACTAGCACCAACAATAAGAGCTGAAATATTTTTATCGTTGTTGTATGTAATAAAGGGTGCTATAATTCAGTATTCCTTGTCTTGGTCATCATCTAATTCAGCTGTCAGTGACTGTGCAAATAGATCCTCAGGTCCCAGAGCCATAGTTGCCCTGTGACAATTACCCTTTCTCACTTTTCATGGCCAAAATGTTGCTTTGACTTATTTTCTTTGTGCCTGCGCACGTTTTCTTGCACCCTTACTAGGAAGTAAGGAAAATTCACGTTGTGCATGTCATTCTTCTGTTTGAAACACTTGTGCCAAGAGGAAAGTTTGGCAGTATTTCCTAACAAGCTACCAGAATTGCCAGCTGCCCTCCATATGTTTATTTCATATCCAGTTCCTTATAGGAAGGAGCCTTTGTCCTAGGCTTATGCCTGCAACATTTTGATTTTGCTCCTTACTTTACAGATGTGAATGCTGTAGGAGCAGTAGAGCTGGAAGATTTGTAATTAACAAAAATGTCCTCTAGAGGGAGCCTGAGACTCTTGTATTTGGTTCCTCACCTCTATTTCTTCAGCCTTCGGCACCTTTAGAGAACACACACTTGGCAATAACATTTTTTTCAGAGTTTGTTCTTAAATCTAACAAAGATTACACACGGTCATTTTAGACAGACATACACATTCAGGCTGAAGCTACTTAACATGGCTAACCTCAGTGCAAAACTGCCCCATCTTCTAGAGTACCAAAAATTAATCAAAAGTAAAAACAAAGTTTACAGTGCTACAAGATGTTGGGTTTTTTACCCCAGAAACAAGTTCTATAACCAGCTGCTTTGCTTTTATGTTGTTTCCATTTGAAATTCCCCTATCTGATGGGTTTTTGACTTGACAGGGAATTCTCCTGAGAAGCATCATCCACCAAGGATACTGTATAAATAATGGATTATAATAATGAGTAAAACCATGATCAGGCAATCAGGGCTTACTTATTGAGTAGTGTGACAACATTTATTATTCTTAGAATGGAGACCATTTGAATTATGGCAGGGTATACTTACAATATTGCAAATAGGTTACACTTTTCCAGAGCTTGCTTTTAGGTACCACCAAGGAAATGCCTGGGATTTCTTTTAGCTTGCACAAGGTCTACCTGACATTTAAAGCAGATCTGCACTGTTGGCAAGCCCATCACATCAATTCTATGCTAGGTGTTCAGGTTGCTCATGCTTTTTTACCCCAAACAGATGTTAGCCATGTTTCCATCATTCCTTCAACCTCCCAACACTCACATGCACATTGAGGATATGTGGCAAAATTGCATCCTGGAGGTGTTTAATGACAATGTAGACACCTTACCATGTTCAATTTTTGCAGGTTTAAAAGGATCACGGTGACTAGCAACCACATTACTGGAATGGAAGGAGAATTACAGTAGTTCTGCTACTACTCAACCTAACCACAACCATCCTAAAAGAATTACCCATTTAGCTTACTCACAATAGGTTGTTTGTTCATTTCTTCCTTTTTTTGGGGGAGGGGTGTCTTTTTTTTTTAAAATGCAGATTAATTCCTAGATATTTTTCGGTTGTTTTTGATTATTTGGTATGTATCACATGTTGTCTTGGACCATATTTAGGACTCTAGATATTACATTAGCAGAAATAAATCTGAGATTATTTGTATCCAGTGAAACCCAAATTATCAGGTGATGTCAGTAAAAAACAAGCAGAAATCTTTTCTGTTACAGTTTTAATTTCCAAAGAATACTGAAATCTCAATGGCTTTACTAAAATTTCATGGCAAAAAATGTCCAGGAGGACAGATGAAATTTTCAATCAGTAAGTATCATGGCAAGAACAGGAGGAAATGGTGTGGTATTATGTGCACTTTAGAGCTAACAACCATGTGGTAGCATGTGTCCTTTAATTTACTGGTATCAGCATTTCTTAATGTTGCCAGCCTTCCCACTGCAAGCAGAGACTGTGCAGTGGGGTTAGGTCAGGTAGTGCCATAACTCTTGGATTAAAAAGAAAGGCGGTCTGTACCATCTAAAATGACTATCTGTAAACTGTTCTTTGAAAGCTATTTTGACTGCATATTCTGAAGGCAAAAATGCGTGATAAATTAAAGCAAAGTCGTAGTTCCTCTAGGATTAGGTAATAGGTGACTCTGATAATTGGAAAAATAAAACCAAGAGAGAGATTTTTCAATCTCATCTTTATAAAGTGACCCTTATAAAATGTCCAYCAGGAAATTTACTGCTCACTTTCCTTGCAGGGTTACAAAGTGGAATAATAGACAGTCAATCAGCTGCCCTATCTGTCTCACTYTGTTTCCTCCGTCTCCCATGAATCTCTTCCTAGACAGTGTGTTTATGTACTAAGCTAATTCAAATATTTTCCATGCAGAAAAATGTGGAGACAGAAAACACACAGTTCATCTGTAAGTGATATCTGCAAGAGCAGACACATTAGATAGAATGAGGCCATTAACTAGAACTCAGCAACTTAGGCTGCGCTCTCTCTGCTGCAAGATATGCCTCCTCTGGGGATACGAATGGTTTTCTAAATCATCAGTGACTTGGTTTTCAGTTAGGCGCAGCCCCACGCAGGGAGTACAGCAGAACTGACATCCCCAGAGAGTCGGAAAACTGTCTGTCTCAGAGTTATCAATGGTTTTCTTGGGGGTCCTTCAGGTTCAGGGGCAGTAGGTTTGATGATTGCCATCTTAGCTGACATTCCACAGACTAAACTAGGGACTGGCAAATCTAAAAGGACAAATGTCCTGAGTTAAAGCTTTATAGCTCATGCTTTGATATGTATGCCTTTCTTCTCTGAATAGGGTATAGCAGGGACTTGAAACAAGCCCCCAGGAAGGTTTGCACGTGAGCGCAGCTAACAGAGGCAGCGAACAGACGCAGCAGTTTGCGCAGCAGTGGTTGGGCTCTGACTAGAACTTGAGGATCTTGTGGAAGTTGTGGGCTTTCTGAGGACCCCCGAGGACCTAGAAGGTGATCGCTGTGAACAGGAAAGGGGAAGCTAGGCAAGGACAACTGCAGGAGGCCTTGACTTCTCCTGGGAAAAGCTCGTGGGAAAAGCTCCAGCTAGGAGTGGCTGCTGCTAACAAGCTCTCTTGGTTGCCCCAACCAGAGGGAGTTGGGGCCTTTGATCCCAGTGGCCCTTGATTAGGGCGGTCAAGCACCCTGTGA
>NW_020451082.1:0-10289 GCF_003343035.1 Apteryx rowi
TGGAGATATTCAAAAGCCGCCTGGATGCAATCCTGTGCAATGTGCTCTAGGTGACCCTGCTTGAGCAGGGGGGTTGGACTAGATGATCTCCAGAGGTCCCTTCCAACCTCAGTGATTCTGTGATTCTGTGATTCTGTGGAAGGAAAGTAAAGAAACAATGCTGTGCAAGGAAAAACACAGATTTGTTGCACAGTCAATTCTGGTAGGCTAACACTGTGGATAGCTTATAAAGGAGAAATAGAATGCACAAGCTAAGGCTACATTGTACCTTACAACTAGGRTATCTCATGGCTACTTCTTAGCTGGACTTTGACTTTCTTCTCCTGCATCCAGAATCCCTCCTTTGAAGAACGCACGTAGTTTCTCATGGAAGCTCCCCTTTAGGTTGTCATGGCAATGTCAGCCCTATTCCCAGAACTCCCAGCCTGCCACTGTTCCGCAGATATGAATTTCCCCCAGACCTGCTCCTTTTCACAAATGAATTATCACAAATGAATGCCAGTGAATGCTTGAGATTGGGGTTTATTATTAGAATAATTAAAAAGCAAATTATTTATATCTTTTTCAAAAAGTATGAGACTTCTATTTACCAGTGGAGTAACTGAAGATACTGCTTATTCTCCCCTCCTCCTCTCACCAAATAACTGAAGTTAGGCAGCATTTAAAGATGGATTTTTTTTTCTCAGAAGATGCTTGAGTTAGCTATTTAAATTTAAATGAGATCTATTATATCATCCATCAGAAATTAATCAATAATGGCTTCAGTCCCACTGATTTCTGTTTATACCACTAAAACCTCAAAACGATAACATCTTAAGAGATGTAATAAACAAGTGCTGCTTTATAAGCAAAGTTATACCAGCTGCGGAAGTAAAAGACGATCAAAAACTAATTCCACTTTACTAACCACTATCCTAAAGTGAGAACAAAGGAAGAATCCCTGAACTTTGTATGAACTCACCAACTCCTGCCTGGCATCCCAGGAATTTGAACTGGATAGAACTGGATAGAAGTTGCAGAGTTTTCCAGTGGAAAATTCCATTTTCTTTGTTCTTTACCTTGGATGTACAGCCAATCAAGAAAGTGTTAGATAGTAACTATACCAACCAAAGAATAAGTTGCTCACTTATGCTAGTCGGGGAAGCCTCTGCCTGATGTGTGTATCGGACATGCTTCCCCTGCAGCTGCCAGTGCACGTGTGTGAGAATACAGGCTCTCTATAAACTAAATTACGACAAGTAGAGTTTTTCTATGACAGTTCTGGCGCCGTGACTCGGATCCTCCAGGAGCTGGTATCACGTGGAAGGACTGCAGGTCGCCTGCACTCAAATCCCAGGTGCCATTAAAGAAGGTAAGAGACCTTTTAAATCTCGTATTGGGAATTTGAGTGAGGATTGCCTGTAGGCTTCCAGACAATCACCAGACAAGCAAGGATTCATATTTTTTTTAAGGGGGAGCAGTCACGTGTGGCAGAGTGGGCAGCGGGCACAGCATGAAGCTGGGCGGCAGCGGGGCGGCCGTGTCCCAGTTCCTCAGCAAGATCTGGGCGCTGGTGGAGGATCCCCAAACCAATGAGTTCATCTGCTGGAGCACAGACAGGCAGAGTTTCAAGAAGATCCTCCCCAAGCACTTCAAGCACAACAACATGGCGAGCTTCGTGAAGCAGCTCAACTCCTATGGCTTTCATAAAGTTATGCAATATAAATCAGGCTCAGCTAAGCAAGAAAGATATGGTTCTGGCAAATATCAACATCCCTTTTTCAGAAAAGGCCAAGAAGGGTTGTTGTCAAAGATAAAGAGGAAAGTGCCTTTACCTCATATAGAAAATGGTAAGATTGATCCAGAGGAGATCCACAAGATGTTAGCAATTATTCATCAGGTGCAAGGAGAACAGGATGTAATAGATTCTACGCTTAAATCATTAAAATGGGAAAACAAAGCCCTTTGGAAGGAAGTTCTTGTTCTTAAACAGAAGCAAATCCAGCATCAACAGGTCTGTGAGGCAAGTGTTGCATCACAGTGTTATAACCAAACTATGGGCCTGCCACAAAAACAGCCTCTTACGATAGATAGCACAGGAGACTACAATCAACAGTCTGCTCAAGAACTAGTTGACCAGAGCCAGACTGTGGAAAATCAGTGTGATAGGACAGGAAGCAGAAACAAGTCTGAAGTTAGAGTCAATGACCTTGAAGGAGATCAACTAAGAGTTCAAGCAGACACATCTCAGATGTGGACAAGGATGGCTGAAGACTGCTCAAAAAACTTCTGTATCACTGGCACAAGCCTAGACTCCATCAAGAAAGATGCAGGCAGAACTGATGCTGCTTCTAACTTCATCTGGATCAGCGAGGCAGACATTAAGTCAGAACCCTTTGACACTTCAGTGAGTGTTGTATCTAGGCTTGGATCCTCTTTGGCAGAATGCTCAGGAAAAATACATCCATCCAACACAGACTGGGTACTCGAACATTGCAATAGAAGTTGTGAAAATCAAGAATATTTAGAACCTGAACAAGCAACAGACAACAGCAGATTAGGCACAGAAGCAGAAGATTACAGTTCTACCTGCTCAGATTCAGGGCATGTTGAGAAGAGAAGAAAAATTAATCACTTTGCCATCCAGAAAACTGAGCAGCACATGAATCAGATGCACAACGACAGCATAAAACTAACTGAAAGAGTATTGGCTTTGGAAGAAAAGTGTCTTCGGAAGCTCTCCGAAATTTCATCTACCTTGTCTAGTCTAGACAGTTTCATCATAAACACAGAGAAATCTCAAAGGCAGTCCCAAGCTCAAGGAGGATTAATTGAAAGCTAGGCCTCTTAGGGCCACTTTTAATTTAAGAAGATCCTAATATGTGCAGAGTGTAGGCTCCTAGGAACAGTCTTTCAGATATTTAAATGACATAATGCCTTTTTTTTTCTTTTTTTTCTTTTTCCTTTTTTTTCTTTTTTTTTTTAAGGTGGCAGATATGCTTCAAACTTGACTGAAGTGCTGTGCACAGCATTTGATACTATAAATATTCCAGGATGGTTTACCTGTGGTCTTCTGTGCTTGCTCCAGAGGCAATATATGTGCAAGCGCTGTGACTGATTTGTCTTTTTGTCTTCATAGTGATCAATATAGACAAATCAATAAAGACAACTGGATTTGAAATTAAAAAAAAAAAAGAGAGAGAGAAGAGAAAAATAAAAGAAACACAAAGGAAAAAAAGGAAAAGAAACAAAAAGTTAAAAAATAAAAAAAAAGGGTACCCAACAATCTAAATCACTACCTAGTCCATCAAAAGGTATGCTGGCTTAGTATGCATATACTAATTATTCACCTAAGACTTGCGCCTTTTTAGATAAATGAAATTTTTATACAAGATGACCCTTCTGAACAACTCCACGAGAAGGGTCCTTTGATATGAAAACTGTGTATTTAAGGGGGACACTGGAAAAAAAATTAGAACCTGGAGTGCCCCAGAAACGGTGAGATGCTTTCTTTGATTGGTATGAAAAAGTTACAAAGTTACAAATACGGTATGAACATGGAATGAATAGACTGGCTTCAGGACAATTCTGAAACCATGCAGAGTCACCCCAAGCTGCTCACGAGCCACACCGCCAATGACTGGCGTAACTCGAATGCAAGGGCGTATGGTGGAGGTTTTGTCCTTCACTCCTCAACTGCTAGTTAACCCCTTCTCTCTCCTGTCTGTGGTTCCAGCAGGAATCTCCTTGGGTTCCGTCGTTAAAGACCCTGACCTCCGCCAACATGGTGGGCTTGGGCTAGACATCATGACCAGGAAGACCCCTTGTGTGTCTTGTCTCTTTTCCCTTAATTCCCTGGTTTTATTGTTGGGCTGGATACTCACCCTAGCAGTAGAGACTGCGGGCTGATATCCAGGAGGCACTGGTTCCTTCTGACTTTCCTTTGTCTCCCTGAATGAGTGAGAATGGGAACCAGATAGTTGAAGGGAATCCCAATACCCCAAAGAGACTCCAGCATAGGGTACATATGTACTCCAAAACACTGTGGGTATTTCAATAAATGAAGTTTCTGGGCCAGCCCCATGGACCCACGACCTTGTTGAACTATTCCAGTACCGTGCTTGGTCCTGTACAGGGGCAACTTGTTCCATCCTTAAATGTTCTGACTTTCTTGCTTTACCACCTTCTGAGGAAGTAATAAATGCCATTGGCATAAGCGGGCTGCCTATTTTACATTCTGTTTCTGAGCCAACTACTATCTCAATTGGTTCAATTTCTGCACAGCATGCCTTTCACTAAGTCCCTCTACTCCTGTTAATCTTTTTGGTAAAGATCTTTTGTGCAGGCTTGGCTGTATTATCTATTGTTCCCTGGATGGTGTATTCCTGGAAGTTCCTGTACACCAGAAAGGGCAATTCCTTGCCCTATTATGTGATTATGGTGATTCAATGGAAACATCACCTTCCTCTGAATGTGAAGATTCAACAAATGACCTATTAAATTGACTTCTGTCTCTATCATGGTTCACTCGCTCAAACAAGGTGTAACATCAGCACAAGTGGCTGAACTTACTGCTTTAACTTGTGCCTGAATTCTCGCTAAAGGACTCTCTACTATAATCTACACAGATTCCAGATATGCCTTCGGAGTTGCTTATGACTTTGGACAACTCTGGAAACAATGAGGATTTTTTTTGATCTCAACAGGAACTTCTATTCACAACAGACAATATGTAGAGACTCTCTTAGATGCCTTACCGCTCGCCCTAGCGCCTGCTATTGTAAAATGCCAAACTCGTACCTCTTCCCACAATGATGTTGTTATTGGAAAGGTTCTTGCAGATAGCTCTGCAAGAAATGCAGCCCTTTCCAGTCCTCCGGCTGCAAGTTCTATATTTATTTCTTTGTCAAAAGATCAAACCTCCTTCTTAGTCCTGCAAGACCTTGCGCAGTTGCAGGGCAATACCCCTCAAATCGAGAAGGACGTTTGGTTACGACATCACTGTTTTTTACAGGCTGACACTCTTTGGCGCTCCCTGGACGGCTGCCTGGTTGCGCCTCAGAGTCTCTTGCCTTACCTTGCTTGTCTGGCCCATTCGGTGGCCCACAAGAGCAAAGGGAGGATGATAGCTACAACAGTAAGAGATTGGTTTGCACCAAATTTTTCCTCAATTGCACAACAGTTGTAGTACTTGTCCTATTTGCTTAGCCCACAATGTGAGAAAAAGAATGAAAACCACCCTTTCAGCACAACCCAGGCCCTATGGACCATTTGTTAGATTACAAATTGATTTTGTTCAAATGCCTAAATGCTGTAATCTGGAATATGTTTTAGTAATAATTGACATGTTCTCTCATTGGGTAGAAGCATACCCCTCTAAGCAAACTAATGCTATCACAGTAGCGAAAAAGTTGCTGAAAGAGTTTATTCCTTGTTTTGGGCTACCTTTGATAATTGTCAGTGACCGAGGCACTCATTTTACAGGACTGATTATTTGTGATGTATGCAAAGCTTTGAACATTGAACAGCAGCTGCAGTGTGCATGCCATCCCTAAACGAGTGGAACTGTGGAAAGAAAGAATGCGGACCTAAAAACCCGCACTGCAAAAATTTGTGCAGAGATTAACCTTAAGTGGCCAGAGGCCCTCCCCATTGCATTAATGCATATTTGAAACATGGCAAACCGAAAGCATGGACTATCACCATACAAAATTATTATGGGAAGGCCTATGCAGTTGCCACCTACACCTCCAATTGGGCCAAGAGACTTAATATTAGAGGATGACTGAATGCTAGATTATTGCAGAGAACTAATTAAAAGTTTTAGGTTTATAYACCCACAGGTACATGATGCTCTTCCTGAACCTGCAGCTGAGCTGTGTCACTCGTTACAACCAGGAGACTGGGTATATGTGAAAGTACACCAAAGAAAGAACTCCCTTCAGCCCCGTTGGAAGGGACCTTACCAGATCCTATTAACCACCAACACTGCTGTACGCTGTGAAGGACTGACCACTTGAGTACACACGTCCCACTGCAAGACTGTGACAGCACCTGCAGACCCTGGCCCAACTAACTCCTCTCCTGAGCAAGAACAATCGAATCAGGAACTTTATTGTGATCCAGACGCGACTCTTAGCTCCTTGGACTCTCAAACCCCTCGATATAATCTTAGACCTCGAAAGAACCCTTGAGTTCTATTCACATTGTTGCAGGCAAGAGTGAGCCATGGAATAGCACACCCATTAACAGAATGAGTGTCTTAAAAGGCATCTATGGTCTCTGATATCACACTGCACAAAATTTAAATGGTGCCCACCATGAAAGGGTGGATACTTTTGATAAGCGTTACTGCCTTCCTGAGCTCTATATCAGCACACCTTGGGTGGCATGACAATGTTGTGGTTCGATGGATGCAAGGGGTGGCCGATTCCATAAACCAATCCCAGTGTTGGTTTTGTGCCCATATACCTTTTGGCACCCTGGGGGAAATTCCAATTCTCGCATTTCCCGACAATAAAAGTTGGACACAGAGGTTTAATGACACACCTAGGCTATCTAATTGCCAGACAGTCATAGTCCCTAGGGACGTATTCTATCATCATCTAATTCAATGCTCTATGTCAATGCCATTTGGTGTCTAAACCAGAGCTAGTCTGAGAATGCTAGTTGCTTTGTAGGGACAATGAATGCATCCCATTGCCAGTTTGTGTTGCGTATGTCAGATAACGCGTCAGTTACTGTGTTATATCCCAATGGTTCCAAAGTAAAGAACAACTCAGTGCAGGGAAGCATGCCAGTTCTCTAACACATGTATAAATTTACTGTAGCTAATGGGACCTGGTGGTTAACAGAAGATGGCTGGATAACTGATCAACCTAAAGCCAGGTGCATGCAGAAAGACRTGTAAAACAACAGCTGCCAAATTAGTTCAACTGGCACTGAAAGCTTACAAGTATGATGCTAACAAATATAATTGGACTGTACTGTCTACTGGAGTGCCAGGATTGTTTTGGGTCACTGACCAAAGGGCTTTTAAGGCCCTCTCTACTACCTGGTGTGGCACTTGTACACTAGGGTACATTGTGCCCAGTGTTCAGGGATTTAAAAACTTAAGTGCCCAGACAATACATAATCATTATCCCCTACGTCAGAAGTGAACCGTTAATAACCCTTTAACTGAAAGAGCAACTGGATTCCACCAAATTGCTCGAAGGTTCATACCCTTGCTAGGTGTGGAACAACTTGAAAAGGCCATAATTAATATTTCAGATACAATAGAACAGATAGATAATTCGTTCTCAGATGTTTTGCAGGCACTACATCAGGAAATTAAGTCTTTAACTGGAGTAGTGAGGCAGAACTGCATTACCCTYGACTTTCTCTTAGCTTCCCAAGGAGTAGTTTGTGCCTTGTTAACCGGAAGCTGTTGCTTTTATGTGAACCAGGATCAGGGAACTGACAGTGACTTTGCAAAGATCCACGCAGGCCTACAAGTACTACACATGGTGACAACACCAGCCCTTTGATTGGTGGGGATGGCTGCCTAACCTAGGAGGGTGGATAGGTGCATGGTCAAGAGGACTGCTAAAATTAGTGATTATGGGAGTTTTAATCATTATAATTTTGTATGTTTTTGTAATGCTCATTTGTGGATGTGCATCATTATGTATCAAGTGCTGTAAAGATACCACACTCCCCACTTATCAATCCCAACATGAAATGAGGAAAATCTGTAAGCAGATGCTGCAAATGCTGCAAAAGGAAAAAGAAGATATCAGTCAGCTTATGAATATAAAATATTGAGCAGAGTGAGGCTGTAAAAGCCTCAAAGGGGGAAATGTGGAAGTAAAAGACAATCAATAGTAGGAAAACTAACTCCATTTCTTACTAACTACTATCTTAAAGTGAGAACAAAGGAAGAATCCCTGAACTTTGTATGAACTCACCAACTCCTGCCTGGCATCCCAGGAATTTGAACTGGATAGAACTGGATAGAAGTTGCAGAGTTTTCCAGTGGAAAATTCCATTTTCTTTGTTCTTTACCTTGGATGTACAGCCAATCAAGAAAGTGTTAGATAGTAACTATACCAACCAAAGAAATGTATATAAGTTGCTCACTTATGCTAGTTGGGGAAGCCTCTGCCTGATGTGTGTATTGGACACACTTCCCCTGCAGCTACCGGTCTGTGCGTGTGTGAGGATAAAGGTTCTCTATAAATTACGACAAGTAGAGTTTTTCTACGACATAGCAATGGCTGTCTAATCATTTTATTACACTGAGGGGTTATAAGAGCTGCATGATGTAACTAAGTGGTCAAGGAACGGTCAATGAGTAAGTAAATGATCAAGCAATTGGTCCACCATGCTAGAAAATGYTGTTTCTTTGATTGAAGACCAAGTATATTTTCAGTCAGCTCTTCATATTTTGCATGGGGCCAACACAAATGCAGTTTGACTAGCTGCAAGTTTCCTATAGCTAAAAATCAGGGAAGGTAACAGTAACAAAGTATCCTCTGAGATCACTCTGTCTAACCCCTTCATTTCAGATCTAAGCAAAGCTCAGATTATTTTTCCTCACTCGTACACTAGAATTACTTCATACAAAAGATCTGTTCTTGAAAAGCCTCTTTCAGGGAAACATTAGCTCCATTATTATTGGTGTAAGAAAACAGTCATTATCTATTGGAGTTTGACAAGTCTTTTAGCCTTGGGCCTGGAAAATTTGCTTTGGAGAAATGATGATCAAKATCATATTATTTCTTGCGGCGCTCCTTTTGATAGTTACTTGCATGAAGTTAGATGTACCAGCATCTTGTCAAAAGATGTAAAAGACAGGCCTTTCCACTCTCTCAGATGATTAGTGAGAGTGGCAGACCATGTTCTAAGAATGAATGTCTTCTCTCTTCCTTAAGAAAATGTTCCCCATGCAAATCAGACTAGACCAATCAAACAATTCTTGGAGACAAAAAGGGTAAAGAATCTTTCCAGTAATTTGATAGCTGGGAATGTCAAAGTAATCCAAAGAAAACTGAGAGAGAGGGTGTTATAAAACTCACATTTGGACCATTTCTGCCCTATGAAATGTTAGGAAGAGTCATTGTATTCTCCCTCAGAAAATGACCTTTCTCTGGGATAATACTGTTCAAGGAAGAAGCTGTACATCCAGGATGCTAAAATACTTCCATTTAGATGCATTTCAGGCTCCTGTGACCTAACTTTGCTAGGCTTTTCTGGGTTTCATAAGGAAAAGTATTGTCTAACCAACTGTTTTCTGTTAGACCAGCCCTGGAAGGGGAACAGCTGGCCCACTCATGCCTGTTTCTCTGCCTCTGTATGTTTGCAGGAGCTACTTGCCTCCAGTACACAGGATGGAGTTCCCATCATAATGAGGTAAGAAGTGAGTGAGGGGAACATCCAAATCAAGAGTAGCACTAATCTTGTAATCACTAGAAAGAGGACAGAGGTGAAACTCTGGCAGCACCTCCAAACAGTGAAACAGTGAAACTGCTTAGGAGGACTTAAAGGTGAGCTCACAGATTGATGCTTCTAGATCTGTAGAAGTGAATCTGACCTGGAACTCAGAAAACTAATGTAATAATTGATGAACAGCTTTCATTTTCACAGCAGTAATTGGGAGGGTTGTAAAGATTCATGACACAGTTCAGTCTTCCTCAAAGGAGACACCTGCTTATTGCGAGCTTCAGAACAAGAGTCTCTTATCATTTACAAAGAAGTCTAATCAAGTATTTTTCTTTATGTCAGAGATCTGCGTGAGATCAGAGATGTTAACAACTTGGTAATAAGAAGCTGATTTTTTAATATCTGCTATTAAATGAATGAAAATGTAATGGTAAAAAGAATTTTAACTGTTCATATAATATCAGGTAGGATCTACATTTGTACAGATCCCACTGCAGAGAAGTAATTGAAGGCATCTGTAATCTTAGTAACCCATGGCATGAGAACGCCTTGCAGCACAAAGCTGCGTTCCTTCGGACTGAAGCGGTGCCTTGCACCCCGAGGAGCTTCGTCACACCAAAGCGTTTTGCAGACCTGTCGGCCTGCAGGAGCTCATCCACAAAGGGAAATCCGAGTCCAGCTGCGAGAATCTGGAGAAGGGATGAAACAGAGAGTGATGTAGTAATTATCAGATTTGGCCTTCTTTTAACGTTCCTCTTTAAAAAGCTGTGATTTTTTTTCTTTTTTAATGTGTTTTAGATATTCGGATTTAGGACGGCATACGCTAGGTCTGAACGTGACTCTTAGGCCGCGTCCCCGCCAGGACGAGCCACCAGCCCCGGCACGGG